>NW_027488794.1:0-300000 GCF_050948215.1 Halictus rubicundus
TCCTATCCTCTATCCGTTCCTATCCTCTATCCTATCATATCCTCTATCCTATAATATCGTCTATCCTATACTATTCTCTATACTATCCTATCCTCTATCCTATACTATCCTCTATCGTATCCTATCCTCTATCCGTTCCTATCCTCTAACCTATCCTATTCTCTATCCTATCCTATCCTCAATCCTATCCTATCCTCTATCCTATACTATCATCTATCCTATCCTATCCTATCCTCTATCCTATACTATCATCTATCCTATCCTGTATCCTATCCAATCCTGTACCCTATCCTCTATCCTATCCTATCCTCAATCCTATCCTATCCTCTACCCTATCCTATACTCTATCCTATCCTATCCTATCCTCTACCCTATCCTATCCTCTATCCTATCCTATCCTCTATCCTATTATATCCTCTATTCTATCCAATCCCCTATCCTATCCTCTATCCTATCCCATCCCCTATCCTATCCTCAATCCTGTCCTATACTCTATCCTATCCTATCCTCTATCCGATCCTATCCTCTATCCTATCCTATCCTCTATCCTATCCAATCTTCTATCCTATCCTCTATACTATCCTCTATCCTATCCTCTATCCTATAATATCTTCTATTCTATACTATTCTCTATACTATCCTATCCTCTATCCTATCCTATTCTGTATCCTATACTCCACCCTATCCTATCCTCTATCCTATCCTATCCTCTATCCTATTATATCCTCTATCCTATCCAATCCCCTATCCTATCCTATCTTCTATCCTATCCTATCCTCTATCCTATCCTATCCTTTCTCCTATCCTATCCTCTATCCTATCCTATCCTCTTATCCTATCCCATCCTCTATCCTATCCTATCCTCTATCCTATCCTATCCTCTATCCTATCCTATCCTCTATCCTATCCTATAATCTATCCTATCCTATCCTCTATCCTATCCAATCACCTATCCTATTCTCAATTCAATCCTATACTCTATCCAATCCTATCCTCTATAATATCGTATCCCCTATCCTATAATATAATTTACCCTATCCTATTCTCTATCCTATCCTATCCTCTATCCTATCCTATCCTCTACCCTATCCTCTATCCTATCCACTCCTCTATCCTATCCTATCCTCTATCCTATCCTATCCTGTATCCTATCCTATACCTCTATCCTATCCTATCCTCTATCCTATCCTATCCTCTATCCTATCCTATCCTCTATCCTATCCTATCCTCTATCCTATCCTATCCCCTATCCCCTATCCTATCCTATCCTATCCTATCCTCTATCCTATCCTATCCTCTATCCTATCCTATCCTCTATCCTATCCTATCGTCTATCCGATCCTATTGTCTATCCAATCCTATACTATCCTCTATCGTATCCTATTCTCTATCCTATCCAATCCTATACCGTATCCTCTATCCTATCCTATCCTCTATCCTACCCTATCCTGTATCTTATCCTATCCTCTACCCTATCCTATCCTCTATCCTATCCTATCCTCTATCCTATCATATCCTTTATCCTATCCTATCCTCTATCCTATCCTATCCTCTACCCTATCCTATCCTCTACCCTATGCTATCCTATCCTCTATGCTATCCTATAATCTATCCTATCCTATCCTCTATCCTATCCTATCCTCTATCGTCTGCTATCTTCAATACAATCCAATCCCCTATCCTATCCTCTATCCTATCCTATCCTCTATAATATCCTATCCTCTATCCTATCCTATCCTCTATCCTATCCTATCCTGTATCCTATCCTATCCTCTATCCTATCCTATCCTCTATCCGTTCCTATCCTCTATCCTATCCTATCCTCTATCCGATCCTATTGTCTATCCAATCCTATACTATCCTCTATTGTATCCTATTCTCTATCCTATCCAATCCTATATCGTATCCTCTATCCTATCCTATCCTCTATCCTATCCTATCCTGTATCCTATCCTATCCTCTATCCTATCCTATCCTCTATCCTATCCTATCCTCTATGCTATCCTATCCTCTATCCTATCCTATCCTCTATCCTATCCTATCCTCTATCCTATCATATCCTCTTATCCTATCCTATCCTCTATCCTATGCTATCCTCTATCCCATCCTATTCTCTATCCAATCCTATCCTATCCTCTATCGTATCCTATTCTCTATCCTATCCAATCCTATATCGTATATTCTATCCTATCCTGTCCTGTATCCCATGCTATCCTGTATCCTATCCTATCCTCTATCCTATCCTATCCTCTATCCTATCCTATCCTCTATCCTATCTTATCCTCTATACTACCCTATTCTCTATCCCATCCTATTCTCTATCCAATCCTATTCTATCCTCTATCCTATCCTATCCTCTATTCTATCCAATCCTATATCGTAACCTCTATGCTATCCTATCCTCTATCCTATCGTATCCTGTATCCTATCGTATCCTGTATCCTATCCTATCCTCTATCCTATCCTATCCTCTATCCTATCCTATCATCTATCCTATCCTATCCTGTATCCTATCCTATCCTCTATCCTATCCTATCCTATCCTGTATCCGATCCTATCCTATATCCTATCCTATCCTCTATCCTATCCTATCCTCTTATCCTATCCTATCCTCTATCCTATCCTATTCTCTATCCTATCCTATCCTCTATTCTATCCGATCCTCTATCCTATCCGATCCTCTATAATATCGTATCCTCTATCATATCCTATCCTCTTTCCTATCATATCATCTATCCTATCCTATTCTCTATCCTATCCTATACTCTATCCTATGCTATCCTCTATCCCATCCTATTCTCTATCCAATCCTATCCTATCCACTATCGTATCCTATTCTCTATCCTATCCAATCCTATATCGTATCCTCTATCCTATCCTATCCTGTATCCTATCCTATCCTGTATCCTATCCTGTATCCTAGCCTATCCTGTATCCTGTCCTATCCTCTATCCTATCCTATCCTCTATCCTATCCTATCCTCTATCCTATCTTATCCTCCATACTATCCTATTCTCTATCCCATCCTATTCTCTATCCAATCCTATTCTATCCTCTATCCTATCCTATCCTCTATCCTATCCAATCCTATATCCTATCCTCTATGCTATCCAATCCTCTATCCTATCGTATCCTGTATCCTATCCTATCCTCTATCCTATCCTATCCTCTATCCTATCCTATCCTCTATCCTATCCTATCCTGTATCCTATCCTATCCACTATCCTATCCTATCCTCTATCCGATCCTATCCTATAGCCTATCCTATCCTCTCTCCTATCCTATCCTGTATCACATCCTATCCTCTATACTATCCTATCCTCTATCCTATCCTATCCTCTATCCTATCCTATCTTCTATCCTATCCTATCCTCTATCCTATCCTATCCTCTATCCTATCCTATCCTCTTATCCTATCCTATCCTCTATCCTATCCTATCCTATCCTCTATCCTATCCTATCCGCTATCCTATCACTTTCCACTATCCTACCTTATGCTCTATCCTATCCTATCCTCCATCCTATCCTATCCTCTATCCTATAATATCATCTATCCTATCCTATTCTCTATCCTATCCTATCCTCTATCCTATCCTATCTTCTATCCTATCCTATCCTCTATCCTATCCTATCCTTTCTCCTATCCTATCCTCTATCCTATCCTATCCTCTTATCCTATCCCATCCTCTATCCTATCCTATCCTCTATCCTATCCTATCCTCTATCCTATCCGATCCTCTATCCTATCCGATCCACTATAATATCGTATCCTCTATCATATCCTATTCTCTTTCCTATAATATCATCTATCCTATCCTATTCTCTATCCTATCCTATCCTGTATCCTATCCTATCCACTATCCTATCCTATCCTCTATCCGATCCTATCCTATAGCCTATGCTATCCTCTCTCCTATCCTATCCTGTATCACATCCTATCCTCTATACTATCCTATCCTCTATCCTATCCTATCCTCTATCCTATCCTATCCTCTATCCTATCCTATCCTCTATCCTATCCTATCCTCTTATCCTATCCTATCCTCTATCCTATCCTATCCTATCCTCTATCCTATCCTATCCTCTATCCTATCCTTTCCACTATCCTACCTTATGCTCTATCCTATCCTATCCTCCATCCTATCCTATCCTCTATCCTATAATATCATCTATCCTATTCTATTCTCTATCCTATCCTATCCTCTATCCTATCCTATCTTCTATCCTATCCTATCCTCTATCCTATCCTATCCTTTCGCCTATCCTATCCTCTATCCTATCCTATCCTCTTATCCTATCCCATCCTCTATCCTATCCTATCCTCTATCCTATCCTATCCTCTATCCTATCCTATTCTCTATACTACCCATTCCCCTATCCTATCCTCTATACGATCCTATGCTCTATCCTATCCTATCCTCTATCCTATAATATCATCTATCCTATAATATCATCTATCCTATACTATTCTCTATCCTATCCAATCCCCCTATCCTATCATCTATCCGATCCTATCCTCTATCCTATACTATCCTCAATCCTATCCTATTCTGTATCCTGTACTCTACCCTATCCTATCCTGTATCCTATCCTATCCTCTATCCTATCCTATCCTCTATCCCATCCTATCCTCTACCCTATCCTATCCTCTATCCTATCCTATCCTCTATCCTGTCCTATCCTCTATCATATACCATTCTCTATCCTATCCTCTACCCTATCCTATCCTCTATCCTATCCTCTCCTCTATACAACCCAATCCTCTATCCTATCCTCTATCCTATCCTATCCTCTATCCTATCCTATCCTCTATCCTATAATATCCTCTATCCTATAATATCATCTATCCTATACTATTCTCTATCCTATCCTATCCTCTATCCTATACTATCCTCTATCGTATCCTATCCTCTATCCTATCCTATCCTCTATCCGAACCTATCCTGAACCCTATCGTATCCTCAATCCTATCCTATACTCCATCCTATCCTATCCGCTATCCTATCCTATCCTCTATCCTATCCTCTATCCTATCCTATCCTCTATTCTATCCAATCCCCTATCATATCATCTATCCGAACCTATCCTCTATCCTATCCTATCCTCTATCCTATAATATCATCTATCCTATCCTATGCACTATCCTATCCTATCCTCAATCCTATCCTATCCTGAATCCTCTCCTACCCTCTATCTTATCCTATCCTGCATCCTATCCTATCCTCTATCCTATCCAATCCTCTATCCTATCCTCTATCCTATCCTATCCTCTATCCTATCCTATCCTCTATCCTATCCTATCCTCTATCCTATAATATCATCTATCCTATCCTATGCACTATCCTATCCTATCCTCAATCCTATCCTATCCTGAATCCTCTCCTACCCTCTATCTTATCCTATCCTGCATCCTATCCTATCCTCTATCCTATCCAATCCTCTATCCTATCCTCTATCCTATCCCATCCTCTATCCTATCCTATCCTCTATCCTATCCTATCCTCTATCCTATCCGATCCTCTATCCTATCATATCCTCTTATCCTATCCTATCCTCTATCCTATGCTATCCTCTATCCCATCCTATTCTCTATCCAATCCTATCCTATCCTCTATCGTATCCTATTCTCTATCCTATCCAATCCTATATCGTATATTCTATCCTATCCTGTCCTGTATCCCATGCTATCCTGTATCCTATCCTATCCTCTATCCGTTCCTATCCTCTATCCTATCCTATCCTCTATCCGATCCTATTGTCTATCCAATCCTATACTATCCTCTATTGTATCCTATTCTCTATCCTATCCAATCCTATATCGTATCCTCTATCCTATCCTATCCTCTATCCTATCCTATCCTGTATCCTATCCTATCCTCTATCCTATCCTATCCTCTATCCTATCCTATCCTCTATGCTATCCTATCCTCTATCCTATCCTATCCTCTATCCTATCCTATCCTCTATCCTATCCTATCCTCTATCCTATCATATCCTCTTATCCTATCCTATCCTCTATCCTATGCTATCCTCTATCCCATCCTATTCTCTATCCAATCCTATCCTATCCTCTATCGTATCCTATTCTCTATCCTATCCAATCCTATATCGTATATTCTATCCTATCCTGTCCTGTATCCCATGCTATCCTGTATCCTATCCTATCCTCTATCCTATCCTATCCTCTATCCTATCCTATCCTCTATCCTATCTTATCCTCTATACTACCCTATTCTCTATCCCATCCTATTCTCTATCCAATCCTATTCTATCCTCTATCCTATCCTATCCTCTATTCTATCCAATCCTATATCGTAACCTCTATGCTATCCTATCCTCTATCCTATCGTATCCTGTATCCTATCCTATCCTCTATCCTATCCTATCCTCTATCCTATCCTATCATCTATCCTATCCTATCCTGTATCCTATCCTATCCTCTATCCTATCCTATCCTATCCTCTATCCGATCCTATCCTATATCCTATCCTATCCTCTATCCTATCCTATCCTCTTATCCTATCCTATCCTCTATCCTATCCTATTCTCTATCCTATCCTATCCTCTATTCTATCCGATCCTCTATCCTATCCGATCCTCTATAATATCGTATCCTCTATCATATCCTATCCTCTTTCCTATCATATCATCTATCCTATCCTATTCTCTATCCTATCCTATACTCTATCCTATGCTATCCTCTATCCCATCCTATTCTCTATCCAATCCTATCCTATCCACTATCGTATCCTATTCTCTATCCTATCCAATCCTATATCGTATCCTCTATCCTATCCTATCCTGTATCCTATCCTATCCTGTATCCTATCCTGTATCCTAGCCTATCCTGTATCCTGTCCTATCCTCTATCCTATCCTATCCTCTATCCTATCCTATCCTCTATCCTATCTTATCCTCCATACTATCCTATTCTCTATCCCATCCTATTCTCTATCCAATCCTATTCTATCCTCTATCCTATCCTATCCTCTATCCTATCCAATCCTATATCCTATCCTCTATGCTATCCAATCCTCTATCCTATCGTATCCTGTATCCTATCCTATCCTCTATCCTATCCTATCCTCTATCCTATCCTATCCTCTATCCTATCCTATCCTGTATCCTATCCTATCCACTATCCTATCCTATCCTCTATCCGATCCTATCCTATAGCCTATCCTATCCTCTCTCCTATCCTATCCTGTATCACATCCTATCCTCTATACTATCCTATCCTCTATCCTATCCTATCCTCTATCCTATCCTATCTTCTATCCTATCCTATCCTCTATCCTATCCTATCCTCTATCCTATCCTATCCTCTTATCCTATCCTATCCTCTATCCTATCCTATCCTATCCTCTATCCTATCCTATCCGCTATCCTATCACTTTCCACTATCCTACCTTATGCTCTATCCTATCCTATCCTCCATCCTATCCTATCCTCTATCCTATAATATCATCTATCCTATCCTATTCTCTATCCTATCCTATCCTCTATCCTATCCTATCTTCTATCCTATCCTATCCTCTATCCTATCCTATCCTTTCTCCTATCCTATCCTCTATCCTATCCTATCCTCTTATCCTATCCCATCCTCTATCCTATCCTATCCTCTATCCTATCCTATCCTCTATCCTATCCGATCCTCTATCCTATCCGATCCACTATAATATCGTATCCTCTATCATATCCTATTCTCTTTCCTATAATATCATCTATCCTATCCTATTCTCTATCCTATCCTATCCTGTATCCTATCCTATCCACTATCCTATCCTATCCTCTATCCGATCCTATCCTATAGCCTATGCTATCCTCTCTCCTATCCTATCCTGTATCACATCCTATCCTCTATACTATCCTATCCTCTATCCTATCCTATCCTCTATCCTATCCTATCCTCTATCCCATCCTATTCTCTATCCAATCCTATCCTATCCTCTATCGTATCCTATTCTCTATCCTATCCAATCCTATATCGTATATTCTATCCTATCCTGTCCTGTATCCCATGCTATCCTGTATCCTATCCTATCCTCTATCCTATCCTATCCTCTATCCTATCCTATCCTCTATCCTATCTTATCCTCTATACTACCCTATTCTCTATCCCATCCTATTCTCTATCCAATCCTATTCTATCCTCTATCCTATCCTATCCTCTATTCTATCCAATCCTATATCGTAACCTCTATGCTATCCTATCCTCTATCCTATCGTATCCTGTATCCTATCCTATCCTCTATCCTATCCTATCCTCTATCCTATCCTATCATCTATCCTATCCTATCCTGTATCCTATCCTATCCTCTATCCTATCCTATCCTATCCTCTATCCGATCCTATCCTATATCCTATCCTATCCTCTATCCTATCCTATCCTCTTATCCTATCCTATCCTCTATCCTATCCTATTCTCTATCCTATCCTATCCTCTATTCTATCCGATCCTCTATCCTATCCGATCCTCTATAATATCGTATCCTCTATCATATCCTATCCTCTTTCCTATCATATCATCTATCCTATCCTATTCTCTATCCTATCCTATACTCTATCCTATGCTATCCTCTATCCCATCCTATTCTCTATCCAATCCTATCCTATCCACTATCGTATCCTATTCTCTATCCTATCCAATCCTATATCGTATCCTCTATCCTATCCTATCCTGTATCCTATCCTATCCTGTATCCTATCCTGTATCCTAGCCTATCCTGTATCCTGTCCTATCCTCTATCCTATCCTATCCTCTATCCTATCCTATCCTCTATCCTATCTTATCCTCCATACTATCCTATTCTCTATCCCATCCTATTCTCTATCCAATCCTATTCTATCCTCTATCCTATCCTATCCTCTATCCTATCCAATCCTATATCCTATCCTCTATGCTATCCAATCCTCTATCCTATCGTATCCTGTATCCTATCCTATCCTCTATCCTATCCTATCCTCTATCCTATCCTATCCTCTATCCTATCCTATCCTGTATCCTATCCTATCCACTATCCTATCCTATCCTCTATCCGATCCTATCCTATAGCCTATCCTATCCTCTCTCCTATCCTATCCTGTATCACATCCTATCCTCTATACTATCCTATCCTCTATCCTATCCTATCCTCTATCCTATCCTATCTTCTATCCTATCCTATCCTCTATCCTATCCTATCCTCTATCCTATCCTATCCTCTTATCCTATCCTATCCTCTATCCTATCCTATCCTATCCTCTATCCTATCCTATCCGCTATCCTATCACTTTCCACTATCCTACCTTATGCTCTATCCTATCCTATCCTCCATCCTATCCTATCCTCTATCCTATAATATCATCTATCCTATCCTATTCTCTATCCTATCCTATCCTCTATCCTATCCTATCTTCTATCCTATCCTATCCTCTATCCTATCCTATCCTTTCTCCTATCCTATCCTCTATCCTATCCTATCCTCTTATCCTATCCCATCCTCTATCCTATCCTATCCTCTATCCTATCCTATCCTCTATCCTATCCGATCCTCTATCCTATCCGATCCACTATAATATCGTATCCTCTATCATATCCTATTCTCTTTCCTATAATATCATCTATCCTATCCTATTCTCTATCCTATCCTATCCTGTATCCTATCCTATCCACTATCCTATCCTATCCTCTATCCGATCCTATCCTATAGCCTATGCTATCCTCTCTCCTATCCTATCCTGTATCACATCCTATCCTCTATACTATCCTATCCTCTATCCTATCCTATCCTCTATCCTATCCTATCCTCTATCCTATCCTATCCTCTATCCTATCCTATCCTCTTATCCTATCCTATCCTCTATCCTATCCTATCCTATCCTCTATCCTATCCTATCCTCTATCCTATCCTTTCCACTATCCTACCTTATGCTCTATCCTATCCTATCCTCCATCCTATCCTATCCTCTATCCTATAATATCATCTATCCTATTCTATTCTCTATCCTATCCTATCCTCTATCCTATCCTATCTTCTATCCTATCCTATCCTCTATCCTATCCTATCCTTTCGCCTATCCTATCCTCTATCCTATCCTATCCTCTTATCCTATCCCATCCTCTATCCTATCCTATCCTCTATCCTATCCTATCCTCTATCCTATCCTATTCTCTATACTACCCATTCCCCTATCCTATCCTCTATACGATCCTATGCTCTATCCTATCCTATCCTCTATCCTATAATATCATCTATCCTATAATATCATCTATCCTATACTATTCTCTATCCTATCCAATCCCCCTATCCTATCATCTATCCGATCCTATCCTCTATCCTATACTATCCTCAATCCTATCCTATTCTGTATCCTGTACTCTACCCTATCCTATCCTGTATCCTATCCTATCCTCTATCCTATCCCATCCTCTATCCCATCCTATCCTCTACCCTATCCTATCCTCTATCCTATCCTATCCTCTATCCTGTCCTATCCTCTATCATATACCATTCTCTATCCTATCCTCTACCCTATCCTATCCTCTATCCTATCCTCTCCTCTATACAACCCAATCCTCTATCCTATCCTCTATCCTATCCTATCCTCTATCCTATCCTATCCTCTATCCTATAATATCCTCTATCCTATAATATCATCTATCCTATACTATTCTCTATCCTATCCTATCCTCTATCCTATACTATCCTCTATCGTATCCTATCCTCTATCCTATCCTATCCTCTATCCGAACCTATCCTGAACCCTATCGTATCCTCAATCCTATCCTATACTCCATCCTATCCTATCCGCTATCCTATCCTATCCTCTATCCTATCCTCTATCCTATCCTATCCTCTATTCTATCCAATCCCCTATCATATCATCTATCCGAACCTATCCTCTATCCTATCCTATCCTCTATCCTATAATATCATCTATCCTATCCTATGCACTATCCTATCCTATCCTCAATCCTATCCTATCCTGAATCCTCTCCTACCCTCTATCTTATCCTATCCTGCATCCTATCCTATCCTCTATCCTATCCAATCCTCTATCCTATCCTCTATCCTATCCTATCCTCTATCCTATCCTATCCTCTATCCTATCCTATCCTCTATCCTATAATATCATCTATCCTATCCTATGCACTATCCTATCCTATCCTCAATCCTATCCTATCCTGAATCCTCTCCTACCCTCTATCTTATCCTATCCTGCATCCTATCCTATCCTCTATCCTATCCAATCCTCTATCCTATCCTCTATCCTATCCCATCCTCTATCCTATCCTATCCTCTATCCTATCCGATCCTCTATCCTATCCGATCCACTATAATATCGTATCCTCTATCATATCCTATTCTCTTTCCTATAATATCATCTATCCTATCCTATTCTCTATCCTATCCTATCCTGTATCCTATCCTATCCACTATCCTATCCTATCCTCTATCCGATCCTATCCTATAGCCTATCCTATCCTCTCTCCTATCCTATCCTGTATCACATCCTATCCTCTATACTATCCTATCCTCTATCCTATCCTATCCTCTATCCTATCCTATCCTCTATCCTATCCTATCCTCTATCCTATCCTATCCTCTATCCTATCCTATCCTCTTATCCTATCCTATCCTCTATCCTATCCTATCCTCTATCCTATCCTTTCCACTATCCTACCTTATGCTCTATCCTATCCTATCCTCCATCCTATCCTATCCTCTATCCTATAATATCATCTTTCCTATTCTATTCTCTATCCTATCCTATCCTCTATCCTATCCTATCTTCTATCCTATCCTATCCTCTATCCTATCCTATCCTTTCTCCTATCCTATCCTCTATCCTATCCTATCCTCTTATCCTATCCCATCCTCTATCCTATCCTATCCTCTATCCTATAATATCATCTATCCTATACTATTCTCTATCCTATCCAATCCCCTATCCTGTCCTGTATCCGATCCTATCCTCTATCCAATCCTATCCTCTATCCTATCCTATTCTCTATCATATCCTCTACCCTATCCTATCCTCTAACCTATCCTCTCCTCTATACTACCCATTCCCCTATCCTATCCTCTATACGATCCTATGCTCTATCCTATCCTATCCTCTATCCTATAATATCATCTATCCTATAATATCATCTATCCTATACTATCCTCTATCCTATCCAATCCCCTATCCTATCCTCTATCCGTTCATATCCTCTATCCTATCCTATCCTCTATCCTATAATATCATCTATCTTATACTATTCTCTATCCTATCCTACCCTCTATCCTATCCTATCCTCTATCCTATAATATCATCTATCCTATACTATTCTCTAACCTATCCTCTTCCCTATCCTATCCTCTATCCTATCCTATCCTATCCTCTATCCTAACCAATCCCCTATCCTATCCTCTATCCGTTCCTATCCTCTATCCTATCCTATCCTCTATCCTATAATATCATCTATCCTATACTATTCTCTATCCTATCCTATCCTCTATCCTATTCTAATCTCTTTCCTATCCTCTATCCTATCCTATCATCTACCCTATCCTACCCTCTATCCTATCCTATCCTCTATCCTATCCAATCCCCTATCCTATCCTCTATCCGATCCTATACTCTACCCTATCCTATCCTCTATCCTATCCAATACCCTATCCTATCCTCTACCCGATCCTATCCTCTATCCTATACTATCCTCTATCCTATAATATCATCTATCCTATACTATTCTCTATCCTATATTATTCTCTATCCTATCCCCTACCCTATCCTATCCTCTATCCTATCCTAACCCCTATTCTATCCAATCCCCTATCCTATCATCTATCCTATCCTATCCTCTATCCTATAATATCATCTATCCTATACTCCATCCTATCCTATCCGCTATCCTATCCTATCCTCTATCCGATCCTATCCTCTATCCTATAATATCATCTATCCTATACTATTCTCTAACCTATCCTCTTCCCTATCCTATCCTCTATCGTATCCTACCCTGTATCCTATCCAATCCCCTATCCTATCCTCTATCCGTTCCTATCCTCTATCCTATCATATCCTCTATCCTATAATATCATCTATCCTACACTATTCTCTATACTATCCTATCCTCTATTCTATACTATCCTCTATCGTATCCTACCCTGTATCCTATCCAATCCCCTATCCTATCCTCTATCCGTTCCTATCCTGTATCCTATCATATCCTCTATTTTATAATATCATCTATCCTATACTATTCTCTATACTATCCTATCCTCTATTCTATACTATCCTCTATCGTATCCTATCCTCTATCCGAACCTATCCTCTATCGTATCCTATCCTCTATCCTATCCTATCCTCTATCCTATACTATCCTCCATCGTATCCTATCTTCTACCCTATCCTATCCTCTATTCTATCCAATCCCCTTTCCTAACATCTATCCGAACCTATCCTCTATCCTATCCTATCCTCTATCCTATAATATCATCTATCCTATACTATTCTCTATCCTCTCCTATCCTCTATCCTATACTATCCTCTATCGTATTATATCCTCTATTATATCCTATCCTGAACCCTATCGTATCCTCAATCCTATCCTATACTCCATCCTATCCTCTATCCTATCCAATCTTCTATCCTATCCTCTATCCTATCCTCTATCCTATCCTCTATCCGTTCCTATCCTCTATCCTATCATATCCTCTATCCTATAATATCGTCTATCCTATACTATTCTCTATCCTATCCTATCCTCTATCCTATACTACCCTCTATCGTCTCCTATCCTCTCTCCTATGCAATCACCTATCCAATCCTCTATCCTATCCTATCTTCTATAATATCGTATACTCTATCCTATCCTCTATCCTATACTATCATCAAACCCATCCTATTCTCTATCCTATCCTCTATCGTCTGCTCTATCCTATCCTCTATCGCCTGCTCTATCCTATCCTCTATCGTCTGCTCTATCCTATCCTATCCACTATCCTATCCTATCCTCTATCCTATCCAATCCCCTATCCTATCCTCTATCCGTTCCTATCCTCTATCCTATCCTATCCTCTATCCTATAATATCATCTATCCTATACTATTCTCTATCCTATCCTATCCTCTATCCTATTCTAATCTCTTTCCTATCCTCTATCCTATCCTATCATCTACCCTATCCTACCCTCTATCCTATCCTATCCTCTATCCTATCCAATCCCCTATCCTATCCTCTATCCGATCCTATACTCTACCCTATCCTATCCTCTATCCTATCCAATACCCTATCCTATCCTCTACCCGATCCTATCCTCTATCCTATACTATCCTCTATCCTATAATATCATCTATCCTATACTATTCTCTATCCTATATTATTCTCTATCCTATCCCCTACCCTATCCTATCCTCTATCCTATCCTAACCCCTATTCTATCCAATCCCCTATCCTATCATCTATGCGATCCTATCCTATCCTATCCTATCCTCTACCCTATCCTATCCTCTATCCTCTATCCTCTATCCTATCCTATCCTCTTTCCTATCCTATCCTCTATCCTATCCAATCCCCTATCCTATCCTCTATCCTATCCAATCCCCTATCCTATCCTCTATCCTATCCAATCCCCTATCCTATCCTCTATCCTATCCAATCCCCTATCCTATCCTCTATCCTATCCAATCCCCTATCCTATCCTCTATCCTATCCTATCCTCTATAATATCGTATCCTCTAGCCTATCCTATCCTCTATCCTATACTATTCTCTATCCTATCCTATTTTCTATCCTATCCTCTACCCTATCCTATCCTCTATCCTATCCAATCCCCCATCGTATTATCTATCCGATCCTGTCCTCTATCCTATCCTATCCTCTACCCTATCCTATCCTTTATCCTATCCTTTCCTCTATACTACCCAATCCCCTATCCTATCCTCTATCCGAACCTATCCTCTATCCTATCCAATCCTCTATCCTATACTATCATCTATCCTATTCTCTATCCTATCCTCTATCGTCTGTTCTATCCTATCCTATCCAGTATCCTATCCTATCCTCAATCCTCTCCTATCCTCTATCCAATCCTATCTTCTATCGTATCATGTCCTCTATCCTATCCAATCCCCTATCCTACCCTATATCCGATCCTATACTCTATCCTATCCTATCCTCTATCCTATAATATCATCTATCCTATACTATTCTCTATCCTCTCCTCTATACTACCCAATCCCCTATCCTATCCTCTATCCGATCCTATCCTCTATCCTATCCTATCCTCTATCCTATCCTATCCTATCCTCTATCCTATCCTATCCTATCCTCTATCCTATCGTATATTCTATCATATAATATCATCTATCCTATACTATTCTCTAACCTATCCTCTTCCCTATCCTATCCTCTATCCTATCCTATCCTCTATCCTATCCAATCCCCTATCCTATCCTCTATCCGTTCCTATCCTCTATCCTATCCTGTCCTCTATCCTATAATATCATCTATCCTATACTATTCTCTATCCTATCCTATCCTCTATCCTATTCTAATCTCTTTCCTATCCTCTATCCTATCCTATCATCTACCCTATCCTACCCTCTATCCTATCCTATCCTCTATCCTATCCAATCCCCTATCCTATCCTCTATCCTATCCTATTCTCTATCCTATCCTCTACCCTATCCTATCCTCTATCCTATCCTATCCTCTATCCTATCGAATCCCATATCCTATCCTCTATAATATCCTATCCTATCCTCTATCCTATTCTATCCTCTATCGTATCCACTAGCCTATCCTATCCTCTATCCTATCCTATCCTCTATCCTATCCTATCCTCAATCCTATCTATCTTATCCTATCCTCTATCCTATTTTATGCTCTATCCGATCCTATGCGCTATCCTATCCTATCCTATCCCCTATCCTATCCTATCCTCTATCCTATAATATCCTCTATCCTATCCTATCCTCTACCCTATCCAATCCCCTATCTTATCCTCTATCCTATCCTATCCTCCATCCTATATTATCCTCTATAATATCCAATTTTCTATCCTATCCTATCCTCTATCCTATCCTCTATTCTATCCTCTATCCTATCCTATCCTATCCTCAATCCTATCCAATCCTCTATCCTATCCTATCCTCTATTCTATCCTCTATTCTATCCTCTATCCTATCCTATCCTCTATCCTATCCCATCATCTATCCTATCCTATCGTCTATCCTATAATATCCTCTATCCTATACTCTATCCAACCTATCCTATCCAATCCCCTATCCTATCCTCTATCCTATAATATCAGCTATCCTATCCTAATCTCTATCCTATCCTATCCTATCCTCTATCCTATCCAATCCTCTATCCGATCCAATCCTCTATCCTATCCAATCGCCTATCCTATCCTCTATCCTATAATATCAGCTATCCTATCCTAATCTCTATCCTATCCTATCCTATCCTCTATCCTATCCAATCCTCTATCCTATCCAATCCTCTATCCTATCCCATCCTCTATACTATCCCCTATCCTATCCTATCCTCAATCCTATCCTATCCCCTATCCTATCCTACACTCTGTCCTATCCTATCCTCCATCCTATAATATCCTCTGTCCTATCCAGTCCTCTATCCTATCCAATCGTCTATCCTATCCAATCCTCTATCTTATCCTATACTCAATCCTATCCAATCCTCTATCCTATCATATGCTCTATTCTATCCTATCCTCTATCCTATCCAATCCCCTATCCTATCCTCTATCCTATCCTATCCTCTATCCTATCCTATCCTCTATCCTATAATATCAGCTATCCTATCCTAATCTCTATCCTATCCTATCCTATCCTATCCTCTATCGTATCCTAACCTCTATTCTATCCAATCCTATATCCTATCCTCTATCCTATCCTATAATCTATCATATTATATGCTCTATCCGATCCTATGCGCTATCCTATCCTATCCTCTATCCTACAATGTCCTCTATCCTATGCAATCCCCTATCCTATCCTCTACCCTATCCTATCCTCTATCCTATAATATCAGCTATCCTACCCTAATCTCTATCCTATCCTATCCTATCCTCTATCCTATCCAATTCTCTATCCTATCCAATCCCCTATCCTATCCTCTATCCTATAATATCAGCTATCCTATCCTAATCTCTATCCTATCCTATCCTATCCTCTATCCTATCCAATCCTCTATCCTATCCAATTCTCTATCCTATAATATCAGCTATCCTATCCTAATCTCTATCCTATCCTATCCTATCCTCTATCCTATCCAATCCTCTATCCTATCCAATCCTCTATCCTATCCAATCCCCTATCCTATCCTCTATCGTATAATATAAGCTATCCTATCCTAATCTCTATCCTATCCTATCCTATCCTCTGTCCTATCCAATCCTCTATTCTATCCAATCCTCTATCCTATCCAATCCCCTATCCTATCCCCTATCCTATAATATCAGCTATCCTATCCTAATCTCTATCCTATCCTATCCTATCCTCTATCCTATCCAATCCTCTATCCTATCCAATCCTCTATCCTATCCTATCCTCTATACTATCGTCTATCCTATCCTATCCTCAATCCTATCCTATACCCTATCCTATCCTACCCTCTGTCCTATCCTATCCTCCATCCTATTATATCCTCTGTCCTATCCAATCCTCTATCCTATCCAATCCTCTATCCTATCCAATCCTCTATCCTATCCAATCCTCTATCCTATCCTATCCTCTATACTATCCTCTATCCTATCCTATCCTCAATCCTATCCTATCCCCTATCCTATCCTACCCTCTGTCCTATCCTATCCTCCCTCCTATAATATCCTCTGTCCTATCCAATCCTCTATCCTATCCAATCCTCTATCCTATCAAATCCTCTATCCTATCCAATACTCTATCCTATCCTATTCTCAATCCTATCCAATCCTCTATCCTATCCTATGCTCTATTCTATCCTATCCTCTATCCTATCCAATCCCCTATCCTATCCCCTATCCTATCCTATCCTCTATCCTATCGTATCCTCTGTCCTATCCTATCCTCTATCCTATCCTATCCTCCATCCTATATTATCCTCTATCCTAACGTATCCTCTGTCCTATCCTATCCTCTATCCTATCATATCCTCTATCCTATCCTATCCTCTATCGTATCCTATCCTCTATCCTATCGTATCCTCAATCCTATCCCATTCTCTATCCTATCCTGCCCTCTATCCTATCCTATCCTGTATCCTATCCTATCCTCCATCCTATATTATCCTCTATCTTATCGTATCCTCTGTCCTATCCTATCCTCTATCCTATCCATTCCTCTATAATATCGTATCCTCTATCCTATCGTATACTCTATCCTATAATATCCTCTAACCTATCCTATCCTCTATCATATAATACCCTCTATCCTATCCTATCCTGTATCCTATCCTATCCTATCCTCTATCCTATAATATCCTCTATCCTATCCTATCCTCTATCATATACTATCCTCTATCCTATCCTATTCTCAATCCTATTCAATTTTCTATCCTATCCTATCCTCTATCCTATCCTGTCCTCTATCCTATCCTATCCTCTATCGTATCCTATCCTGTATCCTATACAATCCTATATCCTATCCTCTATCCTATCCTATCCTCTATCCTATTATATGCTCTATCTGATCCTATCCGCTATCCTATCCTATCCTCTATCCTACAATGTCCTCTATCCTATCCAATCCCCTATCCTATCCTCTATTACATCCTACCCTCTGTCCTATCCTATCCTCCATCCTATAATATCCTCTGTCCTATCCTATCCTCTATCCTATCCAATCCTCTATCCTATCCAATCCTCTATCCTATCCTATTCTCAATCCTATCCAATCCTCTATCCTATCCTATGCTCTATTCTATCCTTTCCTCTATCCTATCCAATCCACTATCCTATCCTCTATCCTATCCTCTCCTCCATCCTATATTATCCTCTATAATATCCAATCTTCTATCCTATCCTATCCTCTATCCTATCCTCTATCCTATCCTCTATCCTATCCTCTATCCTATCCTCTATTCTATCCTCTATCCTATCCTCTATCCTATCCCCTATCCTATCCTATCATCAATCCTATCCTATCCCCTATCCTATCCTATCCTCTATTCTATCGTATCTTCTGTCCTATCCTATCCTCTATCCTATCCTATCCTCTATTCTATAATATCCTCTATCCTATCCTATCCTCTATCCTATCCTATCCTCTATCCTATCCTATTCTCAATCCTATCTAATTTTCTATCCTATCCTATCCTCTATCCTATCCTGTCCTCTATTCTATCCTATCCTCTATCTTATCCTATTCTCTGCCCTATCCTATCCTCTATCCTATCCTATCCTCTATCCTATAATATCAGCTACCCTACCCTAATCTCTATCCTATCCTATCCTATCCTCTATCCTATCCAATCCTCTATCCTATCCAATCCTCTATCCTATCCAATCCCCTATCCTATCCTCTATCCTATAATATCAGCTATCCTATCCTAATCTCTATCCTATCCTATCCTATCCTCTATCCTATCCAATCCTCTATCCTATCCAATTCTCTATCCTATCCAATCCCCTATCCTATCCTCTATCCTATAATATCAGCTATCCTATCCTAATCTCTATCCTATCCTATCCTCTATCCTATCCAATCCTCTATCCTATCCAATCCTCTATCCTATCCAATCCTCTATCCTATCCTATCCTCTATACTATCCTCTATCCTATCCTATCCTCAATCCTATCCTATCCCCTATCCTATCCTACCCTCTGTCCTATCCTATCCTCCATCCTATAATATCCTCTGTCCTATCCAATCCTCTATCCTATCCAATCCTCTATCCTATCCAATCCTCTATCCTATCCAATACTCTATCCTATCCTATTCTCAATCCTATCCAATCCTCTATCCTATCCTATGCTCTATTCTATCCTATCCTCTACCCTATCCAATCCCCTATCCTATTCCCTATCCTATCCTATCCTCTATCCTATCGTATCCTCTGTCCTATCCTATCCTCTATCCTATCCTATCCTCCATCCTATATTATCCTCTATCCTAACGTATCCTCTGTCCTATCCTATCCTCTATCCTATCCTATCCTCTATCCTATCCTATCCTCTATCGTATCCTATCCTCTATCCTATCGTATCCTCAATCCTATCCTCTATTCTATCCTCTATCCTATCCTCTATCCTATCCTCTATCCTATCCTATCATCAATCCTATCCTATCCCCTATCCTATCCTATCCTCTATTCTATCGTATCTTCTGTCCTATCCTATCCTCTATCCTATCCTATCCTCTATTCTATAATATCCTCTATCCTATCCTATCCTCTATCCTATCCTATCCTCTATCCTATCCTATTCTCAATCCTATCTAATTTTCTATCCTATCCTATCCTCTATCCTATCCTGTCCTCTATTCTATCCTATCCTCTATCTTATCCTATTCTCTGCCCTATCCTATCCTCTATCCTATCCTATCCTCTATCCTATAATATCAGCTATCCTACCTTAATCTCTATCCTATCCTATCCTATCCTCTATTCTATCCAATCCTCTATCCTATCCAATCCTCTATCCTATCCAATCCCCTATCCTATCCTCTATCCTATAATATCAGCTATCCTATCCTAATCTCTATCCTATCCTATCCTATCCTCTATCCTATCCAATCCTCTATCCTATCCAATTCTCTATCCTATCCAATCCCCTATCCTATCCTCTATCCTTTAATATCAGCTATCCTATCCTAATCTCTATCCTATCCTATCCTATGATCTATCCTATCCAATCCTCTATCCTATCCAATCCTCTATCCTATCCAATCCCCTATCCTATCCTCTATCGTATAATATCAGCTATCCTATCCTAATCTCTATCCTATCCTATCCTATCCTCTGTCCTATCCAATCCTCTATTCTATCCAATCCTCTATCCTATCCAATCCCCTATCCTATAATATCAGCTATCCTATCCTAATCTCTATCCTATCCTATCCTATCCTCTATCCTATCCAATCCTCTATCCTATCCAATCCTCTATCCTATCCTATCCTCTATACTATCCTCTATCCTATCCTATCCTCAATCCTATCCTATCCCCTATCCTATCCTACCCTCTGTCCTATCCTATCCTCCATCCTATAATATCCTCTGTCCTATCCAATCCTCTATCCTATCCAATCCTCTATCCTATCCAATCCTCTATCCTATCCAATACTCTATCCTATCCTATTCTCAATCCTATCCAATCCTCTATCCTATCCTATGCTCTATTCTATCCTATCCTCTATCCTATCCAATCCCCTATCCTATCCCCTATCCTATCCTATCCTCTATCCTATCGTATCCTCTGTCCTATCCTATCCTCTATCCTATCGTATCCTCTGTCCTATCCTATCCTCTATCCTATCCTATCCTCCATTCTATATTATCCTCTATCCTAACGTATCCTCTGTCCTATCCTATCCTCTATCCTATCCTATCCTCTATCCTATCCTATCCTCTATCGTATCCTATCCTCTATCCTATCGTATCCTCAATCCTATCCCATTCTCTATCCTATCCTGCCCTCTATCCTTTCCTATCCTGTATCCTATCCTATCCTCCATCCTATATTATCCTCTATCTTATCGTATCCTCTGTCCTATCCTATCCTCTATCCTATCCATTCCTCTATAATATCGTATCCTCTATCCTATCGTATACTCTATCCTATAATATCCTCTAACCTATCCTATCCTCTATCATATAATACCCTCTATCCTATCCTATCCTGTATCCTATCCTATCCTATCCTCTATCCTATAATATCCTCTATCCTATCCTATCCTCTATCATATACTATCCTCTATCCTATCCTATTCTCAATCCTATTCAATTTTCTATCCTATCCTATCCTCTATCCTATCCTGTCCTCTATCCTATCCTATCCTCTATCGTATCCTATCCTGTATCCTATACAATCCTATATCCTATCCTCTATCCTATCCTATCCTCTATCCTATTATATGCTATATCTGATCCTATCCGCTATCCTATCCTATCCTCTATCCTACAATGTCCTCTATCCTATCCAATCCCCTATCCTATCCTCTATTACATCCTACCCTCTGTCCTATCCTATCCTCCATCCTATAATATCCTCTGTCCTATCCTATCCTCTATCCTATCCAATCCTCTATCCTATCCAATCCTCTATCCTATCCTATTCTCAATCCTATCCAATCCTCTATCCTATCCTATGCTCTATTCTATCCTATCCTCTATGCTATCCAATCCCCTATCCTATCCTCTATCCTATCCTCTCCTCCATCCTATATTATCCTCTATAATATCCAATCTTCTATCCTATCCTATCCTCTATCCTATCCTCTATCCTATCCTATCCTCTATCCTATCTTATCCTCTATCCTATCCTATCCTCTATCCTATCCTCTATCCTATCCTAAAACCTATCCTCTATCCTATCCTCTATCCTATCCTATCGTCTATCCTATCCAATCCTCAATCCTATCCTATCCTCTATCGTATCCTATCCTCTATACTATCCAATCCTCTTTTCTATCCAATCCTCTATCCTATCCAATCCCCTATCCTATCCTCTATCCTATAATATCAGCTATCCTATCCTAATCTCTATCCTATCCTATCCTATCCTCTATCCCATCCAATCCTCTATCCTATCCAATCCTCTATCCTATCCAATCCTCTATCCTATCCTATCCTCTATACTATCCTCTATCCTATCCTATCCTCAATCCTATCCTATCCCCTATCCTATCCTACCCTCTGTCCTATCCTATCCTCCATCCTATAATATCCTCTGTACTATCCAATCCTCTATCCTATCCAATCCTCTATCCTATCCAATCCTCTATCCTATCCAATCCTCTATCCTATCCTATTCTCAATCCTATCCAATCCTCTAACCTATACTATGCTCTATTCTATCCTATCCTCTATCCTATCCAATCCCCTATCCTATCCTCTATCCTATCCTATCCTCTATCCTATCCTGTCCTCTATTCTATCCTATTCTCTATCTTATCCTATCCTCTGCCCTATCCTATCCTCTATCCTATACTATCCTCTATCCAATCCTATTCTCAATCCTATCTAATTTTGTATCCTATCCTATCCCCTTTCTTATCCTGTCCTCTATTCTATCCTATCCTCTATCTTATCCTATCCTCTGCCCTATCCTATCATCTATCCTATCCTATCCTCTGCCCTATCCTATCCTCTATCCTATCCTATCCTCCATCATATCCAATCCCCTATCCGATCCTCTAACCTATCCTATCCTCTTTCCTATTCTATCCTCTATCGTATCCACTAGCCTATCCTGTCCTCTATTCTATCCTATCCTCTATCTCATCCTATCGTCTGCCCTATCCTATCCTGTATCCTGTCCCATCCTCTATCCTATCCTACCCTCTATCCTGTAATATCCTCTATCCTATCCTATCCTCTATCCTATCCTATCCAGTATCCTGTAATATCTTCTATCCTATTCAATGCTCTATCCTATAATATCCTCTATCCTATCCTCTATCCTATTCTATCCTCTATCCTATAATATCCTCTATACTATCCTATCCACTATCCTATCCTATCCTCTATCCTATCGTATCCTCTATCCTATCACATCCTCTATCCTATCCTATATTCTATCCTATAATATCTTCTATCCTATTCAATCCTCTATCCTATCCTCTATCCTATCCTCTATCCTATCCTATCCTCTATCCTATAATATCCTCTATACTATCCTATCCACTATCCTATCCTATCCTCTACCCTATCCTATCCTCTATCCTATAATATCCTCTATCTTATCCTATCCTCTATCCTATCCATTCCTCTATCCTGTCCTCTATTCTATCCTCTATCCTATCCTATCCTATATCCTATAATATCCTCTATCCTATCCTATCCTCTATCATATAATACCCCCTATCCTATCCTATCCTGTATACTATAATATCCTCTATCCTATCCTATACTCTATCCTATCCTCCATCCTATAATATCCTCTATCCTATCCAATCCTCTATCCTATCCTATCCTCTATCCTATCTTCTATCCTATACTATCCTCTATCCTATCCTATCCTCTATCCTATCCTATCCTATCCTCTATCCTATTCTATCCTCTATCCTATTCTATCCTCTATCCTATTCTATCCTCTATCCTATTCTATCCTCTATCGTATCCACGAGCCTATCCTATCCTCTATCCTATCCTATCCTCTATCCTATCCTATCCTCAATCCTATGATATCCTCTATCTTATCCTCTATAATAACCGTATACTCTATCATATCCTATCCTCTATCCTATAATATCGTATATCCTATCCTATCCTCTATCCTATCCTATCCTCTATCCTATTCTATCCTCTATCCTATCTTATCCTCTATCCTATCCTATCCTCTATCCTATCCTCTATCCTATCCTCAATCCTATCCTCTATCCTATCCTCTATCCTATCCTGTCCTCTATCCTATCCTATCCTCTATCGTATCCTATCCTGTATCCTATACAATCCTATATCCTATCCTCTATCCTATCCTATCCTCTATCCTATTATATGCTATATCTGATCCTATCCGCTATCCTATCCTATCCTCTATCCTACAATGTCCTCTATCCTATCCAATCCCCTATCCTATCCTCTATTACATCCTACCCTCTGTCCTATCCTATCCTCCATCCTATAATATCCTCTGTCCTATCCTATCCTCTATCCTATCCAATCCTCTATCCTATCCAATCCTCTATCCTATCCTATTCGCAATCCTATCCAATCCTCTATCCTATCCTATGCTCTATTCTATCCTATCCTCTATGCTATCCAATCCCCTATCCTATCCTCTATCCTATCCTCTCCTCCATCCTATATTATCCTCTATAATATCCAATCTTCTATCCTATCCTATCCTCTATCCTATCCTCTATCCTATCCTATCCTCTATCCTATCTTATCCTCTATCCTATCCTATCCTCTATCCTATCCTCTATCCTATCCTAAAACCTATCCTCTATCCTATCCTCTATCCTATCCTATCGTCTATCCTATCCAATCCTCAATCCTATCCTATCCTCTATCGTATCCTATCCTCTATACTATCCAATCCTCTTTTCTATCCAATCCTCTATCCTATCCAATCCCCTATCCTATCCTCTATCCTATAATATCAGCTATCCTATCCTAATCTCTATCCTATCCTATCCTATCCTCTATCCCATCCAATCCTCTATCCTATCCAATCCTCTATCCTATCCAATCCTCTATCCTATCCTATCCTCTATACTATCCTCTATCCTATCCTATCCTCAATCCTATCCTATCCCCTATCCTATCCTACCCTCTGTCCTATCCTATCCTCCATCCTATAATATCCTCTGTACTATCCAATCCTCTATCCTATCCAATCCTCTATCCTATCCAATCCTCTATCCTATCCAATCCTCTATCCTATCCTATTCTCAATCCTATCCAATCCTCTAACCTATACTATGCTCTATTCTATCCTATCCTCTATCCTATCCAATCCCCTATCCTATCCTCTATCCTATCCTATCCTCTATCCTATCCTGTCCTCTATTCTATCCTATTCTCTATCTTATCCTATCCTCTGCCCTATCCTATCCTCTATCCTATACTATCCTCTATCCAATCCTATTCTCAATCCTATCTAATTTTGTATCCTATCCTATCCCCTTTCTTATCCTGTCCTCTATTCTATCCTATCCTCTATCTTATCCTATCCTCTGCCCTATCCTATCATCTATCCTATCCTATCCTCTGCCCTATCCTATCCTCTATCCTATCCTATCCTCCATCATATCCAATCCCCTATCCGATCCTCTAACCTATCCTATCCTCTTTCCTATTCTATCCTCTATCGTATCCACTAGCCTATCCTGTCCTCTATTCTATCCTATCCTCTATCTCATCCTATCGTCTGCCCTATCCTATCCTGTATCCTGTCCCATCCTCTATCCTATCCTACCCTCTATCCTGTAATATCCTCTATCCTATCCTATCCTCTATCCTATCCTATCCAGTATCCTGTAATATCTTCTATCCTATTCAATGCTCTATCCTATAATATCCTCTATCCTATCCTCTATCCTATTCTATCCTCTATCCTATAATATCCTCTATACTATCCTATCCACTATCCTATCCTATCCTCTATCCTATCGTATCCTCTATCCTATCACATCCTCTATCCTATCCTATATTCTATCCTATAATATCTTCTATCCTATTCAATCCTCTATCCTATCCTCTATCCTATCCTCTATCCTATCCTATCCTCTATCCTATAATATCCTCTATACTATCCTATCCACTATCCTATCCTATCCTCTACCCTATCCTATCCTCTATCCTATAATATCCTCTATCTTATCCTATCCTCTATCCTATCCATTCCTCTATCCTGTCCTCTATTCTATCCTCTATCCTATCCTATCCTATATCCTATAATATCCTCTATCCTATCCTATCCTCTATCATATAATACCCCCTATCCTATCCTATCCTGTATACTATAATATCCTCTATCCTATCCTATACTCTATCCTATCCTCCATCCTATAATATCCTCTATCCTATCCAATCCTCTATCCTATCCTATCCTCTATCCTATCTTCTATCCTATACTATCCTCTATCCTATCCTATCCTCTATCCTATCCTATCCTATCCTCTATCCTATTCTATCCTCTATCCTATTCTATCCTCTATCCTATTCTATCCTCTATCCTATTCTATCCTCTATCGTATCCACGAGCCTATCCTATCCTCTATCCTATCCTATCCTCTATCCTATCCTATCCTCAATCCTATGATATCCTCTATCTTATCCTCTATAATAACCGTATACTCTATCATATCCTATCCTCTATCCTATAATATCGTATATCCTATCCTATCCTCTATCCTATCCTATCCTCTATCCTATTCTATCCTCTATCCTATCTTATCCTCTATCCTATCCTATCCTCTATCCTATCCTCTATCCTATCCTCAATCCTATCCTCTATCCTATCCTCTATCCTATCCTATCGTCTATCCTATCCTTTCCTCAATCCTATCCTATCCTCTATCCTATCCTATCCTCAATCCTATCCTATCCCATATCCTATCCTATACTCTATCCATCGTATCCTCTATCCTATCCCATCATCTATCCTATCCTATCGTCTAACCTATAATATCCTCTATCCTATCCTATCCTCGAGCCTATCCTGTATCCTATCGTATCCTCAATCCTATCCCATCCTCTATCCTATCCTGCCCTCTATCCTATCCTATCCTGTATCCTATAATATCCTCTACCCTATCCTATCATCTAACCTATCCTATCCTCAAACCTATCCAATCCTCTATCCTATACTATCCTCTATCCTATCCTAGTCTCAATCCTATCCAATCCTCTACCCTATCCTATCCTCTATCCTATCCAATCACCTATCCTATCCTCTATTCTATCGTATCCTCTGTCCTATCCTATCCTCTATCCTATCCTATCGTCTATCCTATAATATCCTCTATCCTATCCTATCCTCGAGCCTATCCTCTATCCTATCGTATCCTCAATCCTATCCCATCCTCTATCCTATCCTGCCCTCTATCCTATCCTATCCTGTATCCTATAATATCCTCTACCCTATCCTATCCTCTAACCTATCCTATCCTCAAACCTATCCAATCCTCTATCCTATACTATCCTGTATCCTATCCTATTCTCAATCCTGTCCAATCCTCTATCCTATCCTATGCTCTATTCTATCCTATCCTCTATCCTATCCAAGCCCCTATCCTATCCTCTATCCTATAATATCAGCTATCCTATCCTAATCTCTATCCTATCCTATCCTATCCTCTATCGTATCCTATCCTCTATCCTATTCAATCCTATATCCTATCCTCTATCCTATCCTATAATCTATCATATTATATGCTCTATCCGATCCTATGCGCTATCCTATCCTATCCTCTATCCTACAATGTCCTCTATCCTATGCAATCCCTTATCCTATCCTATCCTCTATCCCATCCTATCCTCTATCGTATCCTATCCTCTATCCTATCGTATCCTCAATCCTGTCAAATCCTCTATCCTATCCTGCCCTCAATCCTATCCTATCCTGTATCCTATCCTATCCTCCATCCTATATTATCCTCTATCTTATCGTATCCTCTATTCTATCCTATCCTATCCTCTATCCTATAATATCCTCTATCCTATCCTATCCTCTATCCTATCCATCCCCCTATCCTATCGTCTATCCGTTCCTAACCTCTGTCCTATCCTATCCTCTATAATATCGTATCCTCTATCCTATCGTATACTCTATCCTATAATATCCTATAACCTATCCTATCCTCTATCATATAATACCCTCTATCCTATCCTATCCTGTATCCTATCCTATCCTATCCACTATCCTATAATATCCTCTATCCTATCCTATCCTCTATCATATACTATCCTCTATCCTATCCTATTCTCAATCCTATCCAATTTTCTATCCTATCCTATCCTCTATCCTATCCTGTGCTCTATCCTATCCTATCCTCTATCGTATCCTATCCTGTATCCTATCCAATCCTATATCCTATCCTCTATCCTATCCTATCCTCTATCCTATTATATGCTCTATCCGATCCTATCCGCTACCCTATCCTATCCTCTATCCTATAATATCCTCTGTCCTATCCAATCCTCTATCCTATCCAATCCTCAATCCTATCAAATCCTCTATCCTATCCTGCCCTCTATCCTATCCTATCCTGTATCCTATCCTATCCTCCATCCTATATTATCCTCTATCTTATCGTATCCTCTGTCCTATCCTATCCTATCCTCTATCCTATAATATCCTCTATCCTATCCTATCCTCTATCCTATCCAATCCTCTATCCTATCCTATCCTCTATCCTATCCTATCCTCTATCCTAACCTCTATCCTATCCACCATCCTATCCTCTTTCCTATCCAATCCTCTATCCTATCCTATCCTCTACCCTATCGTATCCTCTATCCTTTCCCATCCTCTATCGTATCCTATCCTCTATCCTATCCCATCCTCTATCCTATGCTATCCTCTATCCTATCGTATCCTCTATCCTATCCCATCCTCAATCCTATCCTATCCTCTATCCTATCCAATCCCCATCCTATCCTCTATCCTATCCTATCCTCAATCCTATAATGTATCCTATCCAATCCACTATGCTATCCTATCCTCTAACCCTTTTTTTTTTTAAGGTCATTTGTCTCTATTTGTTTCAATTAAATGCCAAAAAGTTACATAAATTCATATTGTTAAAATCTATCTGTCTATTATGCTAATATCTTCTATTTGAAATCTCGTTCGCTTGTTCTATACTTTTCTAAATCTTAATCTTAATCTTAATTCTATTTATTCGCTTCGATTTTTATCTATTATTATCGCTTATTTTTATACTCTTGGAGTCTAAGTCTAATTCTAAATCTAAACCTATTCCTTATGTACATCTAAAGCTAAACTACTTATTTGTATTATCGCTTGTCTTTTAATTTAGTTTAATTTGATTATCTATACTTATATTTGTATTTATATTTATATTTCTACTTGTACTTAGATCTACTTTTAAATTCGCACGCATTTACTTTTAACTTCGCACGCATACATTTATTATAATACGCCCGCTATTTATTTTTAATCTACTCCTGTCTAAAAGTAATTTTTTCTCTCTTTTTTGACTTTTTCTATCCTATCTAAGAATTTGTTATTCGCTACCTAACGTTATCTTATTATCTAGCCTATGCTAATGTGTGACAAAATTCCACGTCTAAAAATTATTTCTCGCTATTATTATTAAGTTTTATCTCTCGCTTTTCTGCGACTCTACGCCGTGCTATATACCGGGTACAATACTTTAAGACCGAGGGCTCCCTAAAAAACTCGCTGAGAACACCTCCCACGTCTCTTTTGGCGTATCCGCCAAGAGGGAAGTACGTATTTTTCCCTAATCAACCTCTCTTTTTTATGTCTTCTTTGTATAGTCTACCGGGTTTCTGGTCGCCGGCCTATTCTGTGTTTTCGCGAGAAAAGTCTCCTTCTCCTCGTAAAAGCCGGTTTTTGGCGAAAAAATGCGAATTCGCGGATTTTTTTGCACCACGGGGTTTCTTCGAACCCCACCCCACCCTACTTTTCCGAAATTTAGTTTAGAAGGGCTACACGTGCTTGCTTTTTCCAAAAATGTTCGAAAACTTTTCGCCACCCGGTATAGTCTAAAAATCTACTTTATCCGATTTGGCCGTTCTTGGGCTCGTTTTAAAGGTCTCGAGGCCCTCACCAACTTTCACTTATCTCTTTTTTTTCCTATCTCTATACCCAGGCTTTTTGTCGACCGTATCTCGAAAAGGGAGGGGTGAATCGAAAAATTGTTCCCACCCGGGAGAAATATCTCCCAATTTCCCCTATTCTGCTGGTCCTTCCTTATAAAGCCCGGATATAAATTTTCATTCAGATCGGAGAAAATTCAGGAATCCGTTACGCGAATCACATGCCTAACCCTTTTTATATAGGGTGAACACTTTCCTACCTTCTCGTAGGTGTTTGGCCTGGTGTTCGTACCGACCCCTCGCGACGTATCCTTTGTTTTCTCAGAGTTCTCACACACTTTTCGCGGATTCAAAATTTTTGTAAAAAGTCCAAAAATCGGTCACTCAATTATTTCATCGAACAATTAATTAATTAATTAAGCAAAACTACACAGCCCGTTCAACTTTAATTTAGTCCAATTCAAAGTGTTAATTGATCTTTTTCACTTCTTTTTTTTCCACTTTTATATGCAACTGTTCCTTTATTTCGGTTCTTTTTACTTTTGTTTTATCAAAAAGTGTCTAGTAAGTCTATTATACTCCTAATTTTCCCTTATTTCCGTTAGATTTTAACGAACTCTTCCGAATCTCGTTTATCCTACGGATTGATCGCGTTTTTATCACTTTAAAGTTCCTCGTACTCCATAATCGCACGTTAAAACTTTCTTTTTCTCTCCCTATGCTAGTTTTAATCTCAAAAACTTCGCGCATTCAGACTGAATTTACTGAAACTTTTGACTCTTAGCACCTTACTCCTTGGTAGTTCACTTTGCTCTCATCCACTCCTCTATCCTATCCTATCCTCTATCCTATCCTATCCTCTATCCTATCCTATCCTCTATCCTATCCTATCCTCTATCCTATCCAATCCTATATCGTAACCTCTATGCTATCCTATCCTCTATCCTATCGTATCCTGTATCCTATCCTATCCTCTATCCTATCCTATCCTCTATCCTATCCTATCCTGTATCCTATCCTATCCTCTATCCTATCCTATCCCATCCTCTATCCGATCCTATCCTATATCCTATCCTATCCTCTATCCTATGCTATCCTCTATCCCATCCTATTCTCTATCCAATCCTATCCTATCCACTATCGTATCCTATTCTCTATCCTATCCAATCCTATATCGTATCCTCTATCCTATCCTATCCTGTATCCTATCCTATCCTGTATCCTATCCTATCCTGTATCCTATCCTGTATCCTATCCTATCCTGTATCCTATCCTATCCTCTATCCTATCCTATACTCTATTCTATCCTATCCTCTATCCTATCTTATCCTCTATACTATCCTATTCTCTATCCCATCCTATTCTCTATCCAATCCTATTCTATCCTCTATCCTATCCTATCCTCTATCCTATCCAATCCTATATCGTATCCTCTATGCTATCCTATCCTCTATCCTATCGTATCCTGTATCCTATCCTATCCTGTATCCTATCCTATCCTCTATCCTATCCTATCCTCTATCCTATCCTATCCTCTATCCTATCCTATCCTCTATCCTATCCCATCCTCTATCCTATCCTATCCTCTATACTATCCTATCCTCTATCGTATCCTATCCTCTATCCTATCCTTACCACTATCCTATCTTATGCTCTATCCTATCCTATCATCTATCCTATCCTATCCTCTATCCTATCCTATCCTCTATCCTATCCTATGCTACCCTCTATCCTATCCTATCCTCTATCCTATCCTTTCCTCTATACTATCCTATCCTTTATCGTATCCTATCCTCTATCCTATCCAATCCTATATCCTATACTCTATCATATCCTATCCTCTATCCTATCCTATCCTCTATCCGATCCTATCCTCTATCCTATCCTATCCTGTATCCTATCCTATCCTGTATCCTATCCTATCCTCTATCCTATCCTATCCTCTATCCTATCCTATCCTCTATCCTATCCTATCCTCTATCCTATCCCATCCTCTATCCTATCCTATCCTCTATCCTATCCTATCCTCTATCCTAGCTTATCCTCTATCCTATCCTATCCTGTATCCTATCCTATCCTCTATCCTATCCTATCCTCTATCCTATCCTATCCTCTATCCTATCCTCTATCCTATCCTATCCTCTATCCTATCCTATCCTCTATCCTATCCCATCCTCTATCCTATCCTATCCTCTATCCTATCCTATCCTCTATCCCATCCTATTCTCTATCCAATCCTATCCTATTCTCTATCGTATCCTATTCTCTATCCTATCCAATCCTATATCGTATCCTATATCATATCCTATCCTCTATCCTATCCTATCCTCTATCCTATCCTATCCTCTATCCTAGCCTATCCTCTATCCTATCCTATCCTGTATCCTATCCTATCCTCTATCCTATCCTATCCTCCATCCTATCCTATCCTCTATCCTATCCTATCCTCTATCCTATCCTATCCTCTATCCTATCCTATCCTCTTATCCTATCCTATCCTCTATCCTATCCTATCCTATCCTCTATCCTATCCTATCCTCTATCCTATCCATTCCTCTATACTATCCTATCCTCTATCGTATCCTATCCTCTATCCTATCCAATCCTATATCCTATACTCTATCATATCCTATCCTCTATCCTATCCTATCCTCTATCCGATCCTATCCTCTATCCTATCCTATACTCTGTCCTATCCTTTCCACTATCCTACCTTATGCTCTATCCTATCCTATCCTCCATCCTATCCTATCCTCTATCCTATAATATCATCTATCCTATCCTATTCTCTATCTTATCCTATCCGCTATCCTATCCTATCCTGTATCCTATCCTATCCTCTATCCTATCCTATCCTCTATCCTATCCTATCCTCTATCCTATCCTATCCTCTATCCTATCCCATCCTCTATCCTATCCTATCCTCTATCCTATCCTATCCTCTATCCTATCCTTTCCGCTATCCTATCCTATTCTCTATAATATCGTATCCTCTGTCCTATCCTTGCTCTATCCTATAATATCATATATCCTATCCTATTCTCTATCCTATCCTATCCTATCATCTATCCTATTCTATACTCTATCCAATCCTATCCGCTATCCTATCCTATCCTCTTTCATATCCTATCCTATATCCTATCCAATCCCCTATCCTATCCTCTATCCTATCCTATCCTCTATCCTATCCTATCCTCTATCCTATCCTATCCTCTATCCTATCCTCTATCCTATCCTCTATCCTATCCTCTATCCTATCCTATCCTCTATCCTATCCTATCCTCTACCCTATCCTATCCTCTATCCTATCCTATCCTCTATCCTATCCTATCCTCTATCCTATACTATCCTGTATCCTATCCTATCCTGTATCCTATCCTATCCTCTATCCTATCCTATCCTCTATCCGATCCTCTATCCTATCCTATCCTCTATCCTATCCTATCCTCTACCCTATCCTATCCTCTATCCTATCCTATCCTCTATCCTATCCTATCCTCTATCCTATACTATCCTGTATCCTATCCTATCCTGTATCCTATCCTATCCTCTATCCTATCCTATTTTTTTTTTTTTTTTTTTTTCCGAGGAGGTAATCTCGTTACGGATACCCGAACCCCCCCGGGGGGGGGTGGTCCGGGTTATGTGGGACTCCTCGGCTGGTTGGTGCAACGCCGAGTATACCCACTAACTCCTCCCCGTCCGTCCCTAGACTCCTGGGGGCACCCGTGCTCTGCGCGCGCATGTCAATCCGGTGTGCCCCCGCCTTAGCATACCACCCAGGGGGGGACGCGGCCCCCTCCCGTACCTACTCTATCCGAAGGCACCACGCAACGGACGACGTGGCGCCTTCCCCCCTGTTAGGCCGCCCGATGAGCATCCGAGCCCCCGCTCGAGATGCCCGGCGGCCTCCGGGGACGCCGTTGGTGACCGAGTGTAAGGGGATATCCGATCCCCCGCCTCGAGATCATCAAGGGCGTCCCCGCTCGCGTCAGAGGCGTCGCAACGGTGGTACGCCCCCGGGGCGTACCCTGCGCCGCCTCCCCCCCCCCTTCGGCCGGGATCGTGATTACGCTCCCGATCCCGTTCCGCAGCCTCCTTCCGCAGCATAACCCGCTCGCAGAAGGAAGCGAACCCCCTCCACGCCTCCTCGCCACCGGCTGCCGCAGCGACGACAGCCGGGAGCGAGAGGTCGTGGCCCACCGCGCGCCGCAGGGCACGGCGCTCTCCCCCCCATGCCGGACACTCCTCCAGAGTGTGTTGCGCCGTGTCCCGCGGCTCGCCGCAGTGGTGACACGCCTCCTCGGTCTCCCTCCCGATGCGACACAGGTAGTCGCCGAAGCACCCGTGCCCGCTCAACACCTGCGTCACACGGTAGGAGACCCTATGCCCCATCCATCCCCTGTTCCATTGATCGAACACCGGGAGGATGGCCCGAACGGCCCGCCTCTCGCCCTCCCTCGTCCCGGGAAGGCTATCGCGCCACTCCCGGGCTGCGTGCCGCCGAGCATGTCGCCTGAGCTCATCCACCATGAGCCGCGCCTGATCCGGGGCCACCCCCCGGAGCCGGAGTTCCCTGGAGTGCGTATGCACATCCGCCAACACGCGGGCCTCCAGCTCGAGGGGGATCAGCCCCGACATCACCATCGCCGTCGCGTATGAAATGGTGCGGTACCCCCGCACGATGCCTATGGCCAGCCTGCGCTCGATGCGACGCAGCAGCGACCGTGTGCCGCCACTGCGCCCCCTAGCCAAGACATCGCGCGCCCACACAGGGGCTCCGTACAGGACCAAAACTCGCACCACCACCGCGAACAGACGACGCACCCGTCCACAGGGTCCCCCGAGATTCGGGAGAAGGCGACCGAGCGCAGCGGTCGCCCTCTCCGCCCGGGGCGCCAGCGAATCAAGGTGGCGGTCAAAACGCCACCGGCCGTCAAGCTCGAGTCCCAGGTACCGCATCTGGGACCCGACCTTGACCATCCCCTCCCCCACGCAGATCCAGCACTGGGGAGGCGCCGCCAACCGGGCCGAGCGGAGAAACCACATGGCCCTGGTTTTCTCGACGGACACCTCTAGGCCCAGCGACCGGATCGCGCGCACCGCGCGCCACGCGCCGCGCTCCACCAGGCAGATGGCCTCCTTCGCATACCTCCCGGTGGCCAATACCAGCGTGTCGTCGGCGTAACACGTCAGGCTGACCCCGGGAGGCATCTCCTCCCGCAGGACGCGATCGTACGCAAGATTCCACAGCAACGGGCCCAACACCGAGCCCTGCGGAACCCCGCGCACGACGCCCCTGCGCACCATCCCGTACCGGCCGGGATACTCTATACCCCTGTCGGAGAGATAGCTCCCAATCACCCTTCTGAGATACAGAGGCACCCGGTGGAAGACCAGGGCCTCCATTATCCGATCCCAGGGGACGGTGTTGAACGCGTTAGCGATATCCAAGGATATCGCCAACGCAACACCGCCCCCCCTCGTACAGGCCTCCGAGAGAGCCCTCACCCGCCGAATAGCGTCGACGGTGGAGAGACCCTCCCGGAAGCCGAATTGAACCCCGCTCAGATCGGGGACCCCTCCCGCCGACAGGTGCCGGACGAGGCGTCCAACGAGTACGCGCTCGAACAACTTCCCCGCCTCGTCCAGCAGACAAATTGGCCGGTACCCTGATGGCGAGTCCCGGGACTTGCCCCCCTTCGAAGGAGGACCAACCTGCCCGACTTCCACTCCGTGGGGAACACCCCCTCCCTCAGACAGCCGTTATACAGCTGCCGGAGTTCGGCGGCGAGTCCCCCCTCCAGGGCCGAGACCAACGCGCGGCCCGGCACCCCGTCCGGGCCCCGGGCCTTGCGGCCCACCCGCCGCGCCCTGGCCATCGCCTCACCCAGCTCGCCGGCCGACACCTCCCACTCTGCGGACCAGGAGAGAGGCTCCTGTTCCCAATGGGAGCGGCGCAGTTGTCCCCCCTCTCGCGGGAAGAGGGACGCCACCACTCCCTCGAGCAGGTGGGGGTCCATCGACTCCGTCACCGGAGGCGCCCACGCGCGCAGCTTGTTCATGACAAGCTTGTACGGGCGCCCCCATGGATCGGAGTCCACCGTGCCGACGAGCTCCGACCACGCGTCGGCCTTGGCCCGCGCGATAGCCCTGCGGAGAACCCCGAGCGCGGCTCGGTACTCCCCGCCGAGCCTCGCCGTCGCCTCCTCGTCGTCGCGCCTCCTACGCGCTCGGCCGTACCGACGCCGCGCGGCATTGCAGGCACGCCGGAGCTCCGCAATGCCGGCGGACCACCAGTACGCCGCCCTCCTGGGGGCGAACCGGCTGCGGGGCATGGCGGTGTCGCACACCGCCGTCATTACCTCCCGCAGCCGCCTCGCCCCTTGCGCAGGCGCCAGCTCGGACAGGGCCGGCCCCGTCCATGTCGCCGCGGCTACCGCGGCCCCGAACGCGTCCGCGTCCAGCCGCTTCAAGGCCCATGGCGGCCGTCGGTCCCCCCGGCCCGGCCGGGAATCCCGCGCGTGGAGGGTGGGCCACACGTCCATGACGATGGGCGTATGGTCTGACGCAATCTCTATCTCCTCGGCCACCCTCCATCCCGACACCCGGCGCACGGCCGAGGGAGTCCCCCATGTCAGGTCGACAATCGAGACCCCCTGCGGACGCACGCACGTCGGCGTGGATCCCCGGTTAATCAACCGGAGATCCAGGCCGGCCGCCCAGGTTAACACCTCGCTACCCCTAGTGGTCGTCCTGGGACTCCCCCACGATACCGCGTGGGCATTGAAGTCTCCCAAAACGAGAACCGGGCGGGCGCTGCACCGCGCGATGCAGCTGTTCAGCCCGCCCAGGAACCCCCGAAATTGATCGAGGCCACAGCTCGGCGAGATGTAGATCCCGACAACCGCGATGTCCCCCCATTGCACCGCCACGAATCCCTCGCCCCGCTCCAGAAGGGAGACCGACGGGGACCCGGGGCGGCTTCCCGCCACTATTACTACGGAGCCGATCTCGTCCCCCACCCAGAAGGGGTGTTCGGGGATTGCGTACGGCTCCGCCGCAACTGCCAGCCCAGCCCCCCACTCGCGCACGGCTTGGACAAACAGGTCCTGTGCCGCGCGCGAGTGGTTGAGGTTCGCCTGCAGAACCGGAGTAGGATTAAAAGTACCTACTCTAACATGGGCTCTGCAGAGTCCCCTCCCTGGGAGGTCCGGGCCCCCGGCGCCGTCTGCGGCCGCTGCGCGGATGCAGCCCCAGACGCGCCCTTCTCTTTCGTCGCCGCGCGGCCCCTCTTGGGAGCCGGGGCACACGCTTTGGCCCCGAATCTATGGCCCGATGGTCTCCCCAGGTCCGCGCAGAGCGGACACCTGGGGGCGGCCTTACAGGCCGAAGCCCGGTGCTCCGCCGCCCCGCAGCGGTAGCACATCGCGCCTCTGTCGACCGCGCTCTTGCATGTCGCCCGCGTGTGCCCCGTCTCCAAACAACGGAAGCATTGGAGGGGCCGCTCCCTCAGCGCCTCGACGCGGGCCGAGGACCAGCCGACCAGCAGCCGGCCTCCCGCCAACACTTTCTTGACGGCCGCGAGGGGGCCCTGGGCCCAACAGGAGCCCAGCGCCTGCTCCGAGGCGGGTCTGCGGATCTCGCCGACCCGGAACTCCGCCGCGGAACACCCCCCCGCCGCCGCCAGCGCCGCCGCTACGTCCCCGGGCGACACCGAGTCGTCCAGGCCCGCCACGCGCACCTCGCCGCGCTTGACCGCCTGGGAGACCTTAACCCCGGTCCCCCCAAGCGCCTCGGCGATCCTCCCGGAGAGGGCCCGTGCCTTCTCCTGGCACCCCGTGCCCCTGACCTCCAGGAGGATCCCGCCGGTTTTCGACCGCCTCGGAAGCACCCCCGACTCGATCCCGATAGCCTTGAGGTCCACCCTCTCTTTTGCCCTGGCCATCACCTCCGAATAAGTGAGCTTGCAGCTCTCGGGGATGGTGATGGCTACTGCTCCCGTTCTGGGGGTGCGTCCCAGGCCACCGTCCCTCCCGGCGGCGGGCTTCGCCGCGCTCGCGCCGCCCTGCACTCGTGCGCCGCCCGCCGCCCTCGGCTCCCTCGCAGCCTGCAGCCGTGAAGCGGCGGCAGCTGCCTCGGCCGCGGCTGCTCTCGCCGCAGCCTCCTCCGCGGCCATCTTCTTCTTGGCCCTCTTCGCCGCCTTGCTCGTCACCTCCATCCACGAGGCCGGGACGACCGGTGGCGGAATGATAACGGGGGGCACCACCCTCACGTTGGACACGACCACCGGTCCAGTCCCCTTGGTGACAGACGTCGCCGGCAGAGAAGCCACCGGCGTCGCCTCGCGCGCCGATTTACCCTCCGCCCGGAGGGCCGGGGCCAACCCGGCCAGAATCGTCCGGAACCGCTCCTCCATCCGGGCCTCTAGCTCCCGGTTCCTGGCCGTTATCAGCGCGCCGACCCGGAGAAGCAGGGCTTCGGAGTCCAAAACTCCCGCTCCCTCCCCCGACGGTCCCATCGCCTCCATCCACCGCGTACGGACCCCCGCTGTCGAGGAGGCGGGGGGCGCTTCCCCTATTGGCGCATGTCCCGCCCGGCGACCGCTGTCGGTGTTCGCCCGCCGCCCGGCCTCCATTGACCGGAGCCTCGCCCGGAGGTCACCCGCCTCCTTCGCGAGGGCCGCGTTCTGCTCGCGGAGGCGGGCCACCTCCTGGCTACCCTGCCACGCCATCCCGGTAAAGCACCGCTGCATCAAGGTGGTGCAGTGGGCCCTGGCGACTGCAGAACAATCCCGCAAGTCTTTAGCCAGGTCCCCCTTGAGGCCCTTTGAGACGGTGGAGACTCTCTCCACCCTCAACATCGCCTCCTCCACCTCCCCTACTAGCTGCGCTGTCGGCATCCTCCCACCCAGCTCGATGAGGTCATCCACCCTCCTCGTCTGACTCCTCTCGGCGCGGCCGCCGAGGGCCAGATCCATGGTGGGCGTCCCCGACGAGCCCTCCCCGGGGTCCGTCCGCGACACCGACCCGCCGCGGGTGTGCTGCCCCCCCTCTAACCGGGCACGCTTGGGGTCAGAGACCCCAGATGTCGCGCCCCGTTTCTCCGCGCCCCCGCGCGTCACGATCGAGCCGACGGAGCTCGAGATGGAGATGATTGTTTCATCCCCATCCGAGTCCTCGTCCGCGATGACCACGACCGCGTCCTCCCCGGCAGTAATCGTTGCCATCCCCTCCCCGTCAGTGACCGCTGCCGTCTCTTCCCCCGCCGCAGCTGCTGCCGTATCGGCAGCCTCCCCCACAACATCAAAGGTTTTTATTATACGATTCCATATCTGGTCCCACGAGATTGGCAGGAAAAAACACGTCCGCCCGGGCAGAGCCTCCTTGCCCGGGTAAGGCTAATTTCAACTGGAGTTCGCCAGGTATCCAGAGATGGTGCGCTAGTGGCTGATGTACCCCACCAGCCGCGCCCTGTAGCCAGGGCGTACCCTCTCACCGCGCACCTAAGCTTAGGGCATTAGGGATTTTTATAGAGGTTATCATCCTCGCGGCCCGGCCGATTAAGGCAAGACCACCGTTCCGGTAAAACATGACCACCGGTTTACGGCAAGGGCCCTGCGGCGACCTCCCCGGTCGTTATCGCAGGACCCATTCCGCGGTTTTTTATCCCTCCGTGTGAGCCTTACCGGCAAGGGAGGCCCTGCCAGGATCCGAAGATCCCGCCGGCATCGCCTCATACATCATTGGGACTACTTTCCGCGGAATACCCCTCGCTCCGTTAGCAACACACAACTATGTGTGTTCCCAGGGACCACCACGAGGAGGTGGAGCGTAGAGGATTTTAGGGATATGACCGCCACCACTGTGGCATACCTAGTAGTGGATCCGAGTCACCACTACTAAGCCCATATCCCCTCGGTCCCCATCCTCTATCCTATCCTATCCTCTATCCTATCCTATCCTCTATCCTATCCGATCCTCTATCCTATCCCATCCTCTATCCTATCCTATCCTCTATCCTATCCTATCCTCTATCCTAGCCTATCCTCTATCCCATCCTATCCTGTATCCTATCCTATCCTCTATCCTATCCTATCCTCTATCCTATCCTATCCTCTATCCTATCCTTTCCGCTATCCTATCCTATCCTCTATAATATCGTATCCTCTGTCCTATCCTTGCTCTATCCTATAATGTCATATATTCTATCCTATAATGTCATATATTCTATCCTATTCTCTATCCTATCCTATCCTATCCTCTATCGTATCCTATCCTCTATCCTATCCAATCCTATATCCTATGCTCTATCATATCTTATCCTCTATCCTATCCTATCCTTTATCCGATTCTATCCTCTATCCTATCCTATACTCTGTCCTATCCTTTCCACTATCCTATCTTATGCTCTATCCTATCCTATCCTCCATCCTATCCTATCCTCTATCCTATCCTATCCTCTATCCTATCCTATCCTCTATCCTATCCTATCCTCTATCCTATCCTATCCTCTTATCCTATCCTATCCTCTATCCTATCCTATCCTATCCTCTATCCTATCCTATCCTCTATCCTATCCATTCCTCTATACTATCCTATCCTCTATCGTATCCTATCCTCTATCCTATCCAATCCTATATCCTATACTCTATCATATCCTATCCTCTATCCTATCCTATCCACTATCCGATCCTATCCTCTATCCTATCCTATACTCTGTCCTATCCTTTCCACTATCCTACCTTATGCTCTATCCTATCCTATCCTCCATCCTATCCTATCCTCTATCCTATAATATCATCTATCCTATCCTATTCTCTATCCTATCCTATCCTCTATCCTATCCTATCTTCTATCCTATCATATCCTCTATCCTATCCAATCCTTTCTCCTATCCTATCCTCTATCCTATCCTATCCTCTTATCCTATCCTATCCTCTATCCTATCCTATCCTCTATCCTATCCTATCCTCTATCCTATAATATCATCTATCCTATCCTATTCTCTATCCTATCCTATCCTGTATCCTATGCTATCCTCTATCCTATCCTATCCTCTATCCTATCCTATCCTCTATCCTATCCTATCCTCTATCCTATCCTATCCTTTATCCTATCCTATCCTCTATCCTATCCTATCCTCTATCATATCCGATCCTCTATCCTATCCTCTCCTCTATAATATCGTATCCTCTATCATATCCTATCCTCTTTCCTATAATATCATCTATCCTATTCTATACTCTATCTTATCCTATCCGCTATCCTATCCTATCCTGTATCCTATCCTATCCTCTATCCTATCCTATCCTCTATCCTATCCTATCCTCTATCCTATCCTATCCTCTATCCTATCCTATCCTATATCCTATCCTATCCTCTATCCTATCCTCTATCCTATCCTATCCTCTATCCTATCCTATCCTCTACCCTATCCTATCCTCTATCCTATCCTATCCTCTATCCTATCCTATCCTCTATCCTATACTATCCTGTATCCTATCCTATCCTGTATCCTATCCTATCCTGTATCCTATCATATCCTCTATCCTATCCTATCCTCTATCCTATCCGATCCTCTATCCTATCCCATCCTCTATCCTATCCTATCCTCTATCCTATCCTATCCTCTATCCTAGCCTATCCTCTATCCTATCCTATCCTCTATCCTATCCTATCCTCTATCCTATCCTATCCTCTATCCTATCCTATCCTCTATCCTATCCTATCCTCTATCCTAGCCTATCCTCTATCCTATCCTATCCACTATCCGATCCTATCCTCTATCCTATCCTATACTCTGTCCTATCCTTTCCACTATCCTACCTTATGCTCTATCCTATCCTATCCTCCATCCTATCCTATCCTCTATCCTATAATATCATCTATCCTATCCTATTCTCTATCCTATCCTATCCTCTATCCTATCCTATCTTCTATCCTATCATATCCTCTATCCTATCCAATCCTTTCTCCTATCCTATCCTCTATCCTATCCTATCCTCTTGTCCTATCCTATCCTCTATCCTATCCTATCCTCTATCCTATCCTATCCTCTATCCTATAATATCATCTATCCTATCCTATTCTCTATCCTATCCTATCCTGTATCCTATGCTATCCTCTATCCTATCCTATCCTCTATCCTATCCTATCCTCTATCCTATCCTATCCTCTATCCTATCCTATCCTTTATCCTATCCTATCCTCTATCCTATCCTATCCTCTATCATATCCGATCCTCTATCCTATCCTCTCCTCTATAATATCGTATCCTCTATCATATCCTATCCTCTTTCCTATAATATCATCTATCCTATTCTATACTCTATCTTATCCTATCCGCTATCCTATCCTATCCTGTATCCTATCCTATCCTCTATCCTATCCTATCCTCTATCCTATCCTATCCTCTATCCTATCCTATCCTCTATCCTATCCTATCCTCTATCCTATCCTCTATCCTATCCTATCCTCTATCCTATCCTATCCTCTACCCTATCCTATCCTCTATCCTATCCTATCCTCTATCCTATCCTATCCTCTATCCTATACTATCCTGTATCCTATCCTATCCTGTATCCTATCCTATCCTGTATCCTATCATATCCTCTATCCTATCCTATCCTCTATAATATCGTATCCTCTATCCTATCCAATCCTATATCGTAACCTCTATGCTACCCTATCCTATATCCTATCGTATCCTGTATCGTATCCTATCCTCTATCCTATCCTATCCTCTATCCTATCCTATCCTGTATCCTATCCTATCCTGTATCCTATCCTATCCTCTATCCTATCCTATCCTATCCTCTATCCAATCCTATCCTATATCCTATCCTATCCTCTATCCTATCCTATCCTCCTATCCTATCCTATCCTCTATCCTATCCTATCCTCTATCCTATCCTATCCTCTATCCTATCCGATCCTCTATCCTATCCGATCCTCTATAATATCGTATCCTCTATCATATCCTATCCTCTTTCCTATCATATCATCTATCCTATCCTATTCTCTATCCTATCCTATACTCTATCCTATGCTATCCTCTATCCCATCCTATTCTCTATCCAATCCTATCCTATCCACTATCGTATCCTATTCTCTATCCTATCCAATCCTATATCGTATCCTCTATCCTATCCTTTCCGCTATCCTATCCTATCCTCTATAATATCGTATCCTCTGTCCTATCCTTGCTCCATCCTATAATATCATATATCAAATCCTATTCTCTATCCTATCCTATCCTATCCTCTATCGTATCCTATCCTCTATCCTAGCCAATCCTATAACCTATACTCTATCCTATCCTATCCTCTATCCTATCCTATCCTCTATCCTATCCTATCCTCTATCCTATCCTATCCTCTATCCTATCCTATCCTCTATTCTATCCTCTCTTCTATCCTATCCTATTCTCTATCCTATCCTATCCTCTATCCTATCCTTTCCGCTATCCTATCCTATCCTCTATAATATCGTATCCTCTGTCCTATCCTTGCTCTATCCTATAATATCATATATCCTATCCTATTCTCTATCCTATCCTATCCTATCATCTATCGTATCCCATCCTCTATCGTATCCTATCCTCTATCCTATCCAATCCTATATCCTATACTCTATCATATCCTATCCTCTATCCTATCCTATCCTCTATCCTATCCTATCCTCTATCCTATCCTATCCTCTATCCTATCCGATCCTCTATCCTATCCGATCCTCTATCATATCCTATCCTCTTTCCTATAATATCATCTATCCTACCCTATTCTCTATCCTATCCTATACTCTATCCTATGCTATCCTCTATCCCATCCTATTCTCTATCCAATCCTATCCTATCCTCTATCGTATCCTATTCTCTATCCTATCCAATCCTATATCGTATCCTCTATCCTATCCTGTCCTGTATCCTATGCTATCCTGTATCCTATCCTATCCTCTATCCTATCCTATCCTCTATCCTATCCTATCCTCTATCCTATCCTATTCTCTATCCCATCCTATTCTCTATCCAATCCTATTCTATCCTCTATCCTATCCTATCCTCTATCCTATCCAATCCTATATCGTAACCTCTATGCTATCCTATCCTCTATCCTATCGTATCCTGTATCCTATCCTATCCTCTATCCTATCCTATCCTCTATCCTATCCTAACCTCTATCCTATCCTATCCTCTATCCTATCCTATCCTGTATCCTATCCTATCCTCTATCCTATCCTATCCTATCCTCTATCCGATCCTATCCTATATCCTATCCTATCCTCTATCCTATCCTATCCTCTTATCCTATCCTATCCTCTATCCTATCCAATCCTATATCGTATCCTCTATACTATCCTATCCTCTATCCTATCGTATCCTGTATCCTATCCTATCCTCTATCCTATCCTATCCTCTATCCTATCCTATCCTCTATCCTATCCTATCCTCTATCCTATCCTATCCTCTATCCTATCATATCCTCTTATCCTATCCTATTCTCTATCCTATCCTATCCTATCCTCTATCGTCTGCTATCTTCAATACAATCCAATCCCCTATCCTATCCTCTATCCTATCCTATCCTCTATCCTATCCACTCCTCTATCCTATCCTATCCTCTATCCTATCCTACCCTGTATCCTATCCTATCCTCTATCCTATCCAATCCTCTATCCTATCCTAACCCCTATCCTATCCTATCCTCTATCCTATCCTATCCTCTATCCTATCCTATCCTGTATCCTATCCTATCCTCTATCCTATCCTATCCTCTATCCTATCCTATCCTCTATCCGATCCTATTGTCTATCCAATCCTATACTACCCTCTATCGTATCCTATTCTCTATCCTATCCAATCCTATATCGTATCCTCTATCCTATCCTATCCTCTATCCTATCCTATCCTGTATCCTATCCTATCCTCTATCCTATCCTATCCTCTATCCTATCCTATCCTCTATCCTATCCTATCCTCTATGCTATCCTATCCTCTATCCTATCCTATCGTCTATCGTATCCTATCCTCTATCCTATCCTATCCTCTATCCTATCATATCCTCTTATCCTATCCTATCCTCTATCCTATGCTATCCTCTATCCCATCCTATTCTCTATCCAATCCTATCCTATCCTCTATCGTATCCTATTCTCTATCCTATCCAATCCTATATCGTATCCTCTATCCTATCCTGTCCTGTATCCTATGCTATCCTGTATCCTATCCTATCCTATCCTCTATCCTATCCTATCCTCTATCCTATCCTATCCTCTTATCCTATCCTATCCTCTATCCTATCCTATCCTCTATCCTATCCTATCCTCTATCCTATCCGATCGTCTATCCTATCCGATCCTCTATAATATCGTATCCTCTATCATATCCTATCCTCTTTCCTATCATATCATCTATCCTATCCTATCCTCTCTCCTATCCTATCCTGTATCACACCCTATCCTCTATCCTATCCTATCCTCTATCCTATCCTATCCTCTATCCTATCCTATCCTTTATCCTATCCTATCCTCTATCCTATCCTATCCTCTATCCTATACTTTCCGCTATCCTATCCTATTCTCTATAATATCGTATCCTCTGTCCTATCCTTGCTCCATCCTATAATATCATATATCAAATCCTATTCTCTATCCTATCCTATCCTATCCTCTATCGTATCCTATCCTCTATCCTAGCCAATCCTATAACCTATACTCTATCCTATCCTATCCTCTATCCTATCCTATCCTCTATCGTATCCTATTCTCTATCCTATCCAATCCTATATCGTCTCCTCTATCCTATCCTAACCTCTATCCTATCCTATCCTCTATCCTATCCTATCCTGTATCCTATCCTATCCTCTATCCTATCCTATCCTCTATCCTATCCTATCCTTTATCCTATCCTATCCTCTATCCTATCCTATCCTCTATCCTATCCTATCCTCTATCCTCTATCCTATCCTATCCTGTATCCTATCCTATCCTCTATCCTATCCTATCCTATCCTCTATCCGATCCTATCCTCTCTCCTATCCTGTCCTCTATCCTATCCTATCCTCTATCCTATCCTATCCTGTATCCTATCCTATCCTCTATCCTATCCTATCCTCTATCCTATCCTATCCTCTATCCGATCCTATCCTCTCTCCTATCCTATCCTGTATCACATCCTATCCTCTATACTATCCTATCCTCTATCCTATCCTTTCCGCTATCCCATCCTATCCTCTATAATATCGTATCCTCTGTCCTATCCTTGCTCCATCCTATAATATCATATATCCTATCCTATTCTCTATCCTATCCTATCCTATCCTCTATCGTCTGCTATCTTCAATACAATCCAATCCCCTATCCTATCCTCTATCCTATCCTATCCTCTATCCTATCCACTCCTCTATCCTATCCTATCCTCTATCCTATCCTACCCTGTATCCTATCCTATCCTCTATCCTATCCAATCCTCTATCCTATCCTAACCCCTATCCTATCCTATCCTCTATCCTATCCTATCCTCTATCCTATCCTATCCTGTATCCTATCCTATCCTCTATCCTATCCTATCCTCTATCCTATCCTATCCTCTATCCGATCCTATTGTCTATCCAATCCTATACTATCCTCTATCGTATCCTATTCTCTATCCTATCCAATCCTATATCGTATCCTCTATCCTATCCTATCCTCTATCCTATCCTATCCTGTATCCTATCCTATCCTCTATCCTATCCTATCCTCTATCCTATCCTATCCTCTATCCTATCCTATCCTCTATGCTATCCTATCCTCTATCCTATCCTATCGTCTATCGTATCCTATCCTCTATCCTATCCTATCCTCTATCCTATCATATCCTCTTATCCTATCCTATCCTCTATCCTATGCTATCCTCTATCCCATCCTATTCTCTATCCAATCCTATCCTATCCTCTATCGTATCCTATTCTCTATCCTATCCAATCCTATATCGTATCCTCTATCCTATCCTGTCCTGTATCCTATGCTATCCTGTATCCTATCCTATCCTCTATCCTATCCTATCCTCTATCCTATCCTATCCTCTTATCCTATCCTATCCTCTATCCTATCCTATCCTCTATCCTATCCTATCCTCTATCCTATCCGATCGTCTATCCTATCCGATCCTCTATAATATCGTATCCTCTATCATATCCTATCCTCTTTCCTATCATATCATCTATCCTATCCTATCCTCTCTCCTATCCTATCCTGTATCACATCCTATCCTCTATCCTATCCTATCCTCTATCCTATCCTATCCTCTATCCTATCCTATCCTTTATCCTATCCTATCCTCTATCCTATCCTATCCTCTATCCTATCCTATCCTCTATCCTATCCTATCCTCTATCCTATACTTTCCGCTAACCTATCCTATTCTCTATAATATCGTATCCTCTGTCCTATCCTTGCTCCATCCTATAATATCATATATCAAATCCTATTCTCTATCCTATCCTATCCTATCCTCTATCGTATCCTATCCTCTATCCTAGCCAATCCTATAACCTATACTCTATCCTATCCTATCCTCTATCCTATCCTATCCTCTATCGTATCCTATTCTCTATCCTATCCAATCCTATATCGTATCCTCTATCCTATCCTAACCTCTATCCTATCCTATCCTCTATCCTATCCTATCCTGTATCCTATCCTATCCTCTATCCTATCCTATCCTCTATCCTATCCTATCCTCTTTCCTATCCTATCCTTTATCCTATCCTATCCTCTATCCTATCCTATCCTCTATCCTATCCTATCCTCTATCCTATACTTTCCTCTATCCTATCCTATTCTCTATAATATCGTATCCTCTGTCCTCTCCTTGCTCTATCCTATAATATCATATATCCTATCCAATCCTCTATCCTATCCTATCCCCTATCCTATCCTATCCTCTATCCTATCCTATCCTCTATCCTATCCTATCCTGTATCCTATCCTATCCTCTATCGTATCCTATTCTCTATCCTATCCAATCCTATATAGTATCCTCTATCCTATCCTGTCCTGTATCCTATGCTATCCTGTATCCTATCCTATACTCTATCCTATCCTATCCTCTATCCTATCCTATCCTCTATCCTATCCTATTCTCTATCCCATCCTATTCTCTATCCAATCCTATTCTATCCTCTATCCTATCCTATCCTCTATCCTATCCTATCCTGTATCCTATCCTATCCTCTATCCTATCCTATCCTATCCTCTATCCGATCCTATCCTCTATCCTATCCTGTCCTCTATCCTATCCTATCCTGTATCCTATCCTATCCTGTATCCTATCCTATCCTCTATCCTATCCTATCCTCTATCCTATCCTATCCTCTATCCGATCCTATCCTATATCCTATCCTATCCCCTATCCTATCCTATCCTCTTATCCTATCCTATCCTCTATCCTATCCAATCCTATATCGTATCCTCTATGCTATCCAATCCTCTATCCTATCGTATCCTGTATCCTATCCTATCCTCTATCCTATCCTATCCTCTATCCTATCCTATCCTCTATCCTATCCTATCCTCTATCCTATCCTATCCTCTATCCTATCCTATCCTCTTATCCTATCCTATCCTCTATCCTATCCTATCCTCTATCCTATCCTATCCTCTATCCTATCCGATCGTCTATCCTATCCGATCCTCTATAATATCGTATCCTCTATCATATCCTATCCTCTTTCCTATCATATCATCTATCCTATCCTATCCTCTCTCCTATCCTATCCTGTATCACATCCTATCCTCTATCCTATCCTATCCTCTATCCTATCCTATCCTCTATCCTATCCTATCCTTTATCCTATCCTATCCTCTATCCTATCCTATCCTCTATCCTATACTTTCCGCTATCCTATCCTATTCTCTATAATATCGTATCCTCTGTCCTATCCTTGCTCCATCCTATAATATCATATATCAAATCCTATTCTCTATCCTATCCTATCCTATCCTCTATCGTATCCTATCCTCTATCCTAGCCAATCCTATAACCTATACTCTATCCTATCCTGTCCTCCATCCTATCCTATCCTCTATCGTATCCTATTCTCTATCCTATCCAATCCTATATCGTCTCCTCTATCCTATCCTAACCTCTATCCTATCCTATCCTCTATCCTATCCTATCCTGTATCCTATCCTATCCTCTATCCTATCCTATCCTCTATCCTATCCTATCCTTTATCCTATCCTATCCTCTATCCTATCCTATCCTCTATCCTATCCTATCCTCTATCCTCTATCCTATCCTATCCTGTATCCTATCCTATCCTCTATCCTATCCTATCCTATCCTCTATCCGATCCTATCCTCTCTCCTATCCTGTCCTCTATCCTATCCTATCCTCTATCCTATCCTATCCTGTATCCTATCCTATCCTCTATCCTATCCTATCCTCTATCCTATCCTATCCTCTATCCGATCCTATCCTCTCTCCTATCCTATCCTGTATCACATCCTATCCTCTATACTATCCTATCCTCTATCCTATCCTTTCCGCTATCCCATCCTATCCTCTATAATATCGTATCCTCTGTCCTATCCTTGCTCCATCCTATAATATCATATATCCTATCCTATTCTCTATCCTATCCTATCCTATCCTCTATCGTCTGCTATCTTCAATACAATCCAATCCCCTATCCTATCCTCTATCCTATCCTATCCTCTATCCTATCCACTCCTCTATCCTATCCTATCCTCTATCCTATCCTACCCTGTATCCTATCCTATCCTCTATCCTATCCAATCCTCTATCCTATCCTAACCCCTATCCTATCCTATCCTCTATCCTATACTTTCCGCTAACCTATCCTATTCTCTATAATATCCTATCCTCTGTCCTATCCTTGCTCCATCCTATAATATCATATATCAAATCCTATTCTCTATCCTATCCTATCCTATCCTCTATCGTATCCTATCCTCTATCCTAGCCAATCCTATAACCTATACTCTATCCTATCCTATCCTCTATCCTATCCTATCCTCTATCGTATCCTATTCTCTATCCTATCCAATCCTATATCGTATCCTCTATCCTATCCTAACCTCTATCCTATCCTATCCTCTATCCTATCCTATCCTGTATCCTATCCTATCCTCTATCCTATCCTATCCTCTATCCTATCCTATCCTCTTTCCTATCCTATCCTTTATCCTATCCTATCCTCTATCCTATCCTATCCTCTATCCTATCCTATCCTCTATCCTATACTTTCCTCTATCCTATCCTATTCTCTATAATATCGTATCCTCTGTCCTCTCCTTGCTCTATCCTATAATATCATATATCCTATCCAATCCTCTATCCTATCCTATCCCCTATCCTATCCTATCCTCTATCCTATCCTATCCTCTATCCTATCCTATCCTGTATCCTATCCTATCCTCTATCGTATCCTATTCTCTATCCTATCCAATCCTATATAGTATCCTCTATCCTATCCTGTCCTGTATCCTATGCTATCCTGTATCCTATCCTATACTCTATCCTATCCTATCCTCTATCCTATCCTATCCTCTATCCTATCCTATTCTCTATCCCATCCTATTCTCTATCCAATCCTATTCTATCCTCTATCCTATCCTATCCTCTATCCTATCCTATCCTGTATCCTATCCTATCCTCTATCCTATCCTATCCTATCCTCTATCCGATCCTATCCTCTATCCTATCCTGTCCTCTATCCTATCCTATCCTGTATCCTATCCTATCCTGTATCCTATCCTATCCTCTATCCTATCCTATCCTCTATCCTATCCTATCCTCTATCCGATCCTATCCTATATCCTATCCTATCCCCTATCCTATCCTATCCTCTTATCCTATCCTATCCTCTATCCTATCCAATCCTATATCGTATCCTCTATGCTATCCAATCCTCTATCCTATCGTATCCTGTATCCTATCCTATCCTCTATCCTATCCTATCCTCTATCCTATCCTATCCTCTATCCTATCCTATCCTGCATCACATCCTATCCTCTATACTATCCTATCCTCTATCCTATCCTTTCCGCTATCCCATCCTATCCTCTATAATATCGTATCCTCTGTCCTATCCTTGCTCCATCCTATAATATCATATATCCTATCCTATTCTCTATCCTATCCTATCCTATCCTCTATCGTCTGCTATCTTCAATACAATCCAATCCCCTATCCTATCTTCTATCCTATCCTATCCTCTATCCTATCCACTCCTCTATCCTATCCTATCCTGTATCCTATCCTATCCTCTATCCTATCCAATGCTCTATCCTATCCTCTCCCCTATCCTATCCTATCCTCTATCCTATCCTATCCTCTATCCTATCCTATCCTGTATCCTATCCTATCCTCTATCCTATCCTATCGTCTATCCTATCCTATCCTCTATCCTATCCTATCCTCTATCCGATCCTATTGTCTATCCAATCCTATACTATCCTCTATCGTATCCTATTCTCTATCCTATCCAATCCTATATCGTATCCTCTATCCTATCCTATCCTCTATCCTATCCTATCCTGTATCCTATCCTAACCTCTATCCTATCCTATCCTCTATCCTATCCTATCCTCTGTCCTATCATATCCTTTATCCTATCCTATCCTCTATCCTATCCTCTACCCTATCCTATCCTCTATCCTATCCTATCCTCTACCCTATCCTATCCTCTATCCTATCCTATCCTCTATCCTATCCTATAATCTATCCTATCCTATCCTCTATCCTATCCTATCCTCTATCCTATCCTATCCTCTATCCTATCCTATAATCTATCCTATCCTATCCTCTATCCTATCCAATCACCTATCCTATTCTCAATTCAATCCTATACTCTATCCAATCCTATCCTCTATAATATCGTATCCCCTATCCTATAATATAATTTACCCTATCCTATTCTCTATCCTATCCTATCCTCTATCCTATCCTCTATCCTATCCACTCCTCTATCCTATCCTATCCTCTATCCTATCCTATCCTGTATCCTATCCTATACCTCTATCCTATCCTATCCTCTATCCTATCCTATCCTCTATCCTATCCTATCCTCTATCCTATCCTATCCTCTATCCTATCCTATCCCCTATCCTATCCTATCCTATCCTATCCTCTATCCTATCCTATCCTCAATCCTATCCTATCCTCTATCCTATCCTATCCTCTATCCTATCCTATCCTCTTATCCTATCCTATCCTCTATCCTATCCTATCCTATCCTCTATCCTATCCTATCCTCTATCCTATCCTTTCCACTATCCTACCTTATGCTCTATCCTATCCTATCCTCCATCCTATCCTATCCTCTATCCTATAATATCATCTATCCTATCCTATTCTCCATCCTATCCTATCCTCTATCCTATCCTATCTTCTATCCTATCCTATCCTCTATCCTATCCTATCCTTTCTCCTATCCTATCCTCTATCCTATCCTATCCTCTTATCCTATCCTATCCTCTATCCTATCCTATCCTCTATCCTATCCTATCCTCTATCCTATCCGATCCTCTATCCTATCCGATCCACTATAATATCGTATCCTCTATCATATCCTATTCTCTTTCCTATAATATCATCTATCCTATCCTATTCTCTATCCTATCCTATACTCTATCCTATCCTATCCTCTATCCCATCCTATTCTCTATCCAATCCTATCCTATCCTCTATCGTATCCTATTCTCTATCCTATCCAATCCTATATCGTATCCTCTATCCTATCCTATCCACTATCCTATCCTATTCTGTATCCTATGCTATCCTCTATCCTATCCTATCCTGTATCCTATCCTATCCTCTATCCTATCCTATCCTCTATCCTATCCTATCCTTTATCCTATCCTATCCTCTATCCTATCCTATCCTCTATCCTATCCTATCCTCTATCCTATCATATCCTTTATCCTATCCTATCCTCTATCCTATCCTATCCTCTACCCTATCCTATCCTCTACCCTATGCTATCCTATCCTCTATGCTATTCTATAATCTATCCTATCCTATCCTCTATCCTATCCTATCCTCTATCCTATCCTATCCTCTATCCTATCCTATCCTCTATCCTATCCTATCCTCTATCCTATCCTATCCTCTATCCTATCCTATCCTCTATCGTCTGCTATCTTCAATACAATCCAATCCCCTATCCTATCCTCTATCCTATCCTATCCTGTATCCTATCCTATCCTCTATCCTATCCTATCCTCTATCCTATCCTATCCTCTATCCGATCCTATCCTCTATCCTATCCTATCCTATCCTATCCTCTATCCTATCCTCTCCGCTATCCTATCCTATCCTCTATCCGATCCTATTGTCTATCCAATCCTATACTCTCCTCTATCGTATCCTATTCTCTATCCTATCCAATCCTATATCGTATCCTCTATCCTATCCTATCCTCTATCCTATCCTATCCTGTATCCTATCCTATCCTCTATCCTATCCTATCCTCTATCCTATCCTATCATCTATGCTATCCTATCCTCTATCCTATCCTATCCTCCATCCTATCCTATCCTCTATTCTATCCTCTCTTCTATCCTATCCTATTCTCTATCCTATCCTATCCTCTATCCTATCCTTTCCGCTTTCCTATCCTATCCTCTATAATATCGTATCCTCTGTCCTATCCTTGCTCTATCCTATAATATCATATATCCTATCCTATTCTCTATCCTATCCTATCCTATCATCTATCGTATCCTATCCTCTATCGTATCCTATCCTCTATCCTATCCAATCCTATATCCTATACTCTATCATATCCTATCCTCTATCCTATCCTATCCTCTATCCGATCCTATCCTCTATCCTATCCTATCCTATCCTATCCTCTATCCTATCCTCTCCGCTATCCTATCCTATCCTCTATCCGATCCTATTGTCTATCCAATCCTATACTCTCCTCTATCGTATCCTTTTCTCTATCCTATCCAATCCTATATCGTATCCTCTATCCTATCCTATCCTCTATCCTATCCTATCCTGTATCCTATCCTATCCTCTATCCTATCCTATCCTCTATCCTATCCTATCATCTATGCTATCCTATCCTCTATCCTATCCTATCCTCTATCCTATCCTATCCTCTATTCTATCCTCTCTTCTATCCTATCCTATTCTCTATCCTATCCTATCCTCTATCCTATCCTTTCCGCTATCCTATCCTATCCTCTATAATATCGTATCCTCTGTCCTATCCTTGCTCTATCCTATAATATCATCTATCCTATCCTATTCTCTATCCTATCCTATACTCTATCCTATCCTATCCTCTATCCCATCCTATTCTCTATCCAATCCTATCCTATCCTCTATCGTATCCTATTCTCTATCCTATCCAATCCTATATCGTATCCTCTATCCTATCCTATCCACTATCCTATCCTATTCTGTATCCTATGCTATCCTCTATCCTATCCTATCCTTTATCCTATCCTATCCTCTATCCTATCCTATCCCCTATCCTATCCTATCCTTTATCCTATCCTATCCTCTATCCTATCCTATCCTCTATCCTATCCTATCCTCTATCCTATCCTATCCTCTATCCTATCATATCCTTTATCCTATCCTATCCTCTATCCTATCCTATCCTCTACCCTATCCTATCCTCTACCCTATGCTATCCTATCCTCTATGCTATTCTATAATCTATCCTATCCTATCCTCTATCCTATCCTATCCTCTATCCTATCCTGTATCCTAGCCTATCCTGTATCCTGTCCTATCCTCTATCCTATCCTATCCTCTATCCTATCCTATCCTCTATCCTATCTTATCCTCTATACTATCCTATTCTCTATCCCATCCTATTCTCTATCCAATCCTATTCTATCCTCTATCCTTTCCTATCCTCTATCCTATCCAATCCTATATCGTATCCTCTATGCTATCCAATCCTCTATCCTATCGTATCCTGTATCCTATCCTATCCTCTATCCTATCCTAACCTCTATCCTATCCTATCCTCTATCCTATCCTATCCTGTATCCTATCCTATCCACTATCCTATCCTATCCTCTATCCGATCCTATCCTATATCCTATCCTATCCTCTCTCCTATCCTATCCTGTATCACATCCTATCCTCTATACTATCCTATCCTCTATCCTATCCTATCCTCTATCCTATCCTATCCTCTATCCTATCCTATCCTCTATCCTATCCTATCCTCTTATCCTATCCTATCCTCTATCCTATCCTATCCTATCCTCTATCCTATCCTATCCTCTATCCTATCCTTTCCACTATCCTACCTTATGCTCTATCCTATCCTATCCTCCATCCTATCCTATCCTCTATCCTATAATATCATCTATCCTATCCTATTCTCCATCCTATCCTATCCTCTATCCTATCCTATCTTCTATCCTATCCTATCCTCTATCCTATCCTATCCTTTCTCCTATCCTATCCTCTATCCTATCCTATCCTCTTATCCTATCCTATCCTCTATCCTATCCTATCCTCTATCCTATCCTATCCTCTATCCTATCCGATCCTCTATCCTATCCGATCCACTATAATATCGTATCCTCTATCATATCCTATTCTCTTTCCTATAATATCATCTATCCTATCCTATTCTCTATCCTATCCTATACTCTATCCTATCCTATCCTCTATCCCATCCTATTCTCTATCCAATCCTATCCTATCCTCTATCGTATCCTATTCTCTATCCTATCCAATCCTATATCGTATCCTCTATCCTATCCTATCCACTATCCTATCCTATTCTGTATCCTATGCTATCCTCTATCCTATCCTATCCTTTATCCTATCCTATCCTCTATCCTATCCTATCCTCTATCCTATCCTATCCTTTATCCTATCCTATCCTCTATCCTATCCTATCCTCTATCCTATCCTATCCTCTATCCTATCCTATCCTCTATCCTATCATATCCTTTATCCTATCCTATCCTCTATCCTATCCTATCCTCTACCCTATCCTATCCTCTACCCTATGCTATCCTATCCTCTATGCTATTCTATAATCTATCCTATCCTATCCTCTATCCTATCCTATCCTCTATCCTATCCTGTATCCTAGCCTATCCTGTATCCTGTCCTATCCTCTATCCTATCCTATCCTCTATCCTATCCTATCCTCTATCCTATCTTATCCTCTATACTATCCTATTCTCTATCCCATCCTATTCTCTATCCAATCCTATTCTATCCTCTATCCTTTCCTATCCTCTATCCTATCCAATCCTATATCGTATCCTCTATGCTATCCAATCCTCTATCCTATCGTATCCTGTATCCTATCCTATCCTCTATCCTATCCTAACCTCTATCCTATCCTATCCTCTATCCTATCCTATCCTGTATCCTATCCTATCCACTATCCTATCCTATCCTCTATCCGATCCTATCCTATATCCTATCCTATCCTCTCTCCTATCCTATCCTGTATCACATCCTATCCTCTATTCTATCCTATCCTCTATCCTATCCTATCCTCTATCCTATCCTATCCTCTATCCTATCCTATCCTCTATCCTATCCTATCCTCTTATCCTATCCTATCCTCTATCCTATCCTATCCTATCCTCTATCCTATCCTATCCTCTATCCTATCCTTTCCACTATCCTACCTTATGCTCTATCCTATCCTATCCTCCATCCTATCCTATCCTCTATCCTATAATATCATCTATCCTATCCTATTCTCCATCCTATCCTATCCTCTATCCTATCCTATCTTCTATCCTATCCTATCCTCTATCCTATCCTATCCTCTATCCTATCCTATCCTCTATCCTATCCGATCCTCTATCCTATCCGATCCACTATAATATCGTATCCTCTATCATATCCTATTCTCTTTCCTATAATATCATCTATCCTATCCTATTCTCTATCCTATCCTATACTCTATCCTATCCTATCCTCTATCCCATCCTATTCTCTATCCAATCCTATCCTATCCTCTATCGTATCCTATTCTCTATCCTATCCAATCCTATATCGTATCCTCTATCCTATCCTATCCACTATCCTATCCTATTCTGTATCCTATGCTATCCTCTATCCTATCCTATCCTGTATCCTATCCTATCCTCTATCCTATCCTATCCTCTATCCTATCCTATCCTTTATCCTATCCTATCCTCTATCCTATCCTATCCTCTATCCTATCCTATCCTCTATCCTATCATATCCTTTATCCTATCCTATCCTCTATCCTATCCTATCCTCTACCCTATCCTATCCTCTACCCTATGCTATCCTATCCTCTATGCTATTCTATAATCTATCCTATCCTATCCTCTATCCTATCCTATCCTCTATCCTATCCTATCCTCTATCCTATCCTATCCTCTATCCTATCCTATCCTCTATCCTATCCTATCCTCTATCGTCTGCTATCTTCAATACAATCCAATCCCCTATCCTATCCTCTATCCTATCCTATCCTGTATCCTATCCTATCCTCTATCCTATCCTATCCTCTATCCTATCCTATCCTCTATCCGATCCTATCCTCTATCCTATCCTATCCTATCCTATCCTATCCTCTATCCTATCCTCTCCGCTATCCTATCCTATCCTCTATCCGATCCTATTGTCTATCCAATCCTATACTCTCCTCTATCGTATCCTATTCTCTATCCTATCCAATCCTATATCGTATCCTCTATCCTATCCTATCCTCTATCCTATCCTATCCTGTATCCTATCCTATCCTCTATCCTATCCTATCCTCTATCCTATCCTATCATCTATGCTATCCTATCCTCTATCCTATCCTATCCTCCATCCTATCCTATCCTCTATTCTATCCTCTCTTCTATCCTATCCTATTCTCTATCCTATCCTATCCTCTATCCTATCCTTTCCGCTTTCCTATCCTATCCTCTATAATATCGTATCCTCTGTCCTATCCTTGCTCTATCCTATAATATCATATATCCTATCCTATTCTCTATCCTATCCTATCCTATCATCTATCGTATCCTATCCTCTATCGTATCCTATCCTCTATCCTATCCAATCCTATATCCTATACTCTATCATATCCTATCCTCTATCCTATCCTATCCTCTATCCGATCCTATCCTCTATCCTATCCTATCCTATCCTATCCTCTATCCTATCCTCTCCGCTATCCTATCCTATCCTCTATCCGATCCTATTGTCTATCCAATCCTATACTCTCCTCTATCGTATCCTTTTCTCTATCCTATCCAATCCTATATCGTATCCTCTATCCTATCCTATCCTCTATCCTATCCTATCCTGTATCCTATCCTATCCTCTATCCTATCCTATCCTCTATCCTATCCTATCATCTATGCTATCCTATCCTCTATCCTATCCTATCCTCTATCCTATCCTATCCTCTATTCTATCCTCTCTTCTATCCTATCCTATTCTCTATCCTATCCTATCCTCTATCCTATCCTTTCCGCTATCCTATCCTATCCTCTATAATATCGTATCCTCTGTCCTATCCTTGCTCTATCCTATAATATCATCTATCCTATCCTATTCTCTATCCTATCCTATACTCTATCCTATCCTATCCTCTATCCCATCCTATTCTCTATCCAATCCTATCCTATCCTCTATCGTATCCTATTCTCTATCCTATCCAATCCTATATCGTATCCTCTATCCTATCCTATCCACTATCCTATCCTATTCTGTATCCTATGCTATCCTCTATCCTATCCTATCCTTTATCCTATCCTATCCTCTATCCTATCCTATCCCCTATCCTATCCTATCCTTTATCCTATCCTATCCTCTATCCTATCCTATCCTCTATCCTATCCTATCCTCTATCCTATCCTATCCTCTATCCTATCATATCCTTTATCCTATCCTATCCTCTATCCTATCCTATCCTCTACCCTATCCTATCCTCTACCCTATGCTATCCTATCCTCTATGCTATTCTATAATCTATCCTATCCTATCCTCTATCCTATCCTATCCTCTATCCTATCCTGTATCCTAGCCTATCCTGTATCCTGTCCTATCCTCTATCCTATCCTATCCTCTATCCTATCCTATCCTCTATCCTATCTTATCCTCTATACTATCCTATTCTCTATCCCATCCTATTCTCTATCCAATCCTATTCTATCCTCTATCCTTTCCTATCCTCTATCCTATCCAATCCTATATCGTATCCTCTATGCTATCCAATCCTCTATCCTATCGTATCCTGTATCCTATCCTATCCTCTATCCTATCCTAACCTCTATCCTATCCTATCCTCTATCCTATCCTATCCTGTATCCTATCCTATCCACTATCCTATCCTATCCTCTATCCGATCCTATCCTATATCCTATCCTATCCTCTCTCCTATCCTATCCTGTATCACATCCTATCCTCTATACTATCCTATCCTCTATCCTATCCTATCCTCTATCCTATCCTATCCTCTATCCTATCCTATCCTCTATCCTATCCTATCCTCTTATCCTATCCTATCCTCTATCCTATCCTATCCTATCCTCTATCCTATCCTATCCTCTATCCTATCCTTTCCACTATCCTACCTTATGCTCTATCCTATCCTATCCTCCATCCTATCCTATCCTCTATCCTATAATATCATCTATCCTATCCTATTCTCCATCCTATCCTATCCTCTATCCTATCCTATCTTCTATCCTATCCTATCCTCTATCCTATCCTATCCTTTCTCCTATCCTATCCTCTATCCTATCCTATCCTCTTATCCTATCCTATCCTCTATCCTATCCTATCCTCTATCCTATCCTATCCTCTATCCTATCCGATCCTCTATCCTATCCGATCCACTATAATATCGTATCCTCTATCATATCCTATTCTCTTTCCTATAATATCATCTATCCTATCCTATTCTCTATCCTATCCTATACTCTATCCTATCCTATCCTCTATCCCATCCTATTCTCTATCCAATCCTATCCTATCCTCTATCGTATCCTATTCTCTATCCTATCCAATCCTATATCGTATCCTCTATCCTATCCTATCCACTATCCTATCCTATTCTGTATCCTATGCTATCCTCTATCCTATCCTATCCTTTATCCTATCCTATCCTCTATCCTATCCTATCCTCTATCCTATCCTATCCTTTATCCTATCCTATCCTCTATCCTATCCTATCCTCTATCCTATCCTATCCTCTATCCTATCCTATCCTCTATCCTATCATATCCTTTATCCTATCCTATCCTCTATCCTATCCTATCCTCTACCCTATCCTATCCTCTACCCTATGCTATCCTATCCTCTATGCTATTCTATAATCTATCCTATCCTATCCTCTATCCTATCCTATCCTCTATCCTATCCTGTATCCTAGCCTATCCTGTATCCTGTCCTATCCTCTATCCTATCCTATCCTCTATCCTATCCTATCCTCTATCCTATCTTATCCTCTATACTATCCTATTCTCTATCCCATCCTATTCTCTATCCAATCCTATTCTATCCTCTATCCTTTCCTATCCTCTATCCTATCCAATCCTATATCGTATCCTCTATGCTATCCAATCCTCTATCCTATCGTATCCTGTATCCTATCCTATCCTCTATCCTATCCTAACCTCTATCCTATCCTATCCTCTATCCTATCCTATCCTGTATCCTATCCTATCCACTATCCTATCCTATCCTCTATCCGATCCTATCCTATATCCTATCCTATCCTCTCTCCTATCCTATCCTGTATCACATCCTATCCTCTATTCTATCCTATCCTCTATCCTATCCTATCCTCTATCCTATCCTATCCTCTATCCTATCCTATCCTCTATCCTATCCTATCCTCTTATCCTATCCTATCCTCTATCCTATCCTATCCTATCCTCTATCCTATCCTATCCTCTATCCTATCCTTTCCACTATCCTACCTTATGCTCTATCCTATCCTATCCTCCATCCTATCCTATCCTCTATCCTATAATATCATCTATCCTATCCTATTCTCCATCCTATCCTATCCTCTATCCTATCCTATCTTCTATCCTATCCTATCCTCTATCCTATCCTATCCTTTCTCCTATCCTATCCTCTATCCTATCCTATCCTCTTATCCTATCCTATCCTCTATCCTATCCTATCCTCTATCCTATCCTATCCTCTATCCTATCCTATCCTCTATCCTATCCTATCCTCTATCCGATCCTATCCTCTATCCTATCCTATCCTATCCTATCCTCTATCCTATCCTCTCCGCTATCCTATCCTATCCTCTATCCGATCCTATTGTCTATCCAATCCTATACTCTCCTCTATCGTATCCTATTCTCTATCCTATCCAATCCGATATCGTATCCTCTATCCTATCCTATCCTCTATCCTATCCTATCCTGTATCCTATCCTATCCTCTATCCTATCCTATCCTCTATCCTATCCTATCATTTATGCTATCCTATCCTCTATCCTATCCTATCCTCCATCCTATCCTATCCTCTATTCTATCCTCTCTTCTATCCTATCCTATTCTCTATCCTATCCTATCCTCTATCCTATCCTTTCCGCTATCCTATCCTATCCTCTATAATATCGTATCCTCTGTCCTATCCTTGCTCTATCCTATAATATCATCTATCCTATCCTATTCTCTATCCTATCCTATACTCTATCCTATCCTATCCTCTATCCTATCCTATCCTCTTATCCTATCCTATCCTCTATCCTATCCTATCCTATCCTCTATCCTATCCTATCCTCTATCCTATCCTTTCCACTATCCTACCTTATGCTCCATCCTATCCTATCCTCCATCCTATCCTATCCTCTATCCTATAATATCATCTATCCTATCCTATTCTCCATCCTATCCTATCCTCTATCCTATCCTATCTTCTATCCTATCCTATCCTCTATCCTATCCTATCCTTTCTCCTATCCTATCCTCTATCCTATCCTATCCTCTTATCCTATCCTATCCTCTATCCTATCCTATCCTCTATCCTATCCTATCCTCTATCCTATCCGATCCTCTATCCTATCCGATCCACTATAATATCGTATCCTCTATCATATCCTATTCTCTTTCCTATAATATCATCTATCCTATCCTATTCTCTATCCTATCCTATACTCTATCCTATCCTATCCTCTATCCCATCCTATTCTCTATCCAATCCTATCCTATCCTCTATCGTATCCTATTCTCTATCCTATCCAATCCTATATCGTATCCTCTATCCTATCCTATCCACTATCCTATCCTATTCTGTATCCTATGCTATCCTCTATCCTATCCTATCCTGTATCCTATCCTATCCTCTATCCTATCCTATCCTCTATCCTATCCTATCCTTTATCCTATCCTATCCTCTATCCTATCCTATCCTCTATCCTATCCTATCCTCTATCCTATCCTATCCTCTATCCTATCATATCCTTTATCCTATCCTATCCTCTATCCTATCCTATCCTCTACCCTATCCTATCCTCTACCCTATGCTATCCTATCCTCTATGCTATTCTATAATCTATCCTATCCTATCCTCTATCCTATCCTATCCTCTATCCTATCCTATCCTCTATCCTATCCTATCCTCTATCCTATCCTATCCTCTATCGTCTGCTATCTTCAATACAATCCAATCCCCTATCCTATCCTCTATCCTATCCTATCCTGTATCCTATCCTATCCTATCCTATCCTCTATCCTATCCTCTCCGCTATCCTATCCTATCCTCTATCCGATCCTATTGTCTATCCAATCCTATACTCTCCTCTATCGTATCCTATTCTCTATCCTATCCAATCCTATATCGTATCCTCTATCCTATCCTATCCACTATCCTATCCTATTCTGTATCCTATGCTATCCTCTATCCTATCCTATCCTGTATCCTATCCTATCCTCTATCCTATCCTATCCTCTATCCTATCCTATCCTTTATCCTATCCTATCCTCTATCCTATCCTATCCTCTATCCTATCCTATCCTCTATCCTATCCTATCCTCTATCCTATCATATCCTTTATCCTATCCTATCCTCTATCCTATCCTATCCTCTACCCTATCCTATCCTCTACCCTATGCTATCCTATCCTCTATGCTATTCTATAATCTATCCTATCCTATCCTCTATCCTATCCTATCCTCTATCCTATCCTATCCTCTATCCTATCCTATCCTCTATCCTATCCTATCCTCTATCCTATCCTATCCTCTATCCTATCCTATCGTCTATCCTATCCTATCCTCTATCCTATCCTATCCTCTATCCTATCCTATCCTCTATCGTCTGCTATCTTCAATACAATCCAATCCCCTATCCTATCCTCTATCCTATCCTATCCTGTATCCTATCCTATCCTATCCTATCCTCTATCCTATCCTCTCCGCTATCCTATCCTATCCTCTATCCGATCCTATTGTCTATCCAATCCTATACTCTCCTCTATCGTATCCTATTCTCTATCCTATCCAATCCTATATCGTATCCTCTATCCTATCCTATCCTCTATCCTATCCTATCCTGTATCCTATCCTATCCTCTATCCTATCCTATCCTCTATCCTATCCTATCCTCTATCCTATCCTTTCCGCTATCCTATCCTATCCTCTATAATATCGTATCCTCTGTCCTATCCTTGCTCTATCCTATAATATCATATATCCTATCCTATTCTCTATCCTATCCTATCCTATCATCTATCGTATCCTATCCTCTATCGTATCCTATCCTCTATCCTATCCAATCCTATATCCTATACTCTATCATATCCTATCCTCTATCCTATCCTATCCTCTATCCGATCCTATCCTCTATCCTATCCTATCCTATCCTATCCTCTATCCTATCCTCTCCGCTATCCTATCCTATCCTCTATCCGATCCTATTGTCTATCCAATCCTATACTCTCCTCTATCGTATCCTATTCTCTATCCTATCCAATCCTATATCGTATCCTCTATCCTATCCTATCCTCTATCCTATCCTATCCTGTATCCTATCCTGTATCCTATCCTATCCTCTATCCTATCCTATCCTCTATCCTATCCTATCATTTATGCTATCCTATCCTCTATCCTATCCTATCCTCTATCCTATCCTATCCTCTATTCTATCCTCTCTTCTATCCTATCCTATTCTCTATCCTATCCTATCCTCTATCCTATCCTTTCCGCTATCCTATCCTATCCTCTATAATATCGTATCCTCTGTCCTATCCTTGCTCTATCCTATAATATCATCTATCCTATCCTATTCTCTATCCTATCCTATACTCTATCCTATCCTATCCTCTATCCCATCCTATTCTCTATCCAATCCTATCCTATCCTCTATCGTATCCTATTCTCTATCCTATCCAATCCTATATCGTATCCTCTATCCTATCCTATCCACTATCCTATCCTATTCTGTATCCTATGCTATCCTCTATCCTATCCTATCCTCTATCCTATCCTATCCTCTATCCTATCCTATCCTCTATCCTATCCTATCCTCTTATCCTATCCTATCCTCTATCCTATCCTATCCTATCCTCTATCCTATCCTATCCTCTATCCTATCCTTTCCACTATCCTACCTTATGCTCTATCCTATCCTATCCTCCATCCTATCCTATCCTCTATCCTATAATATCATCTATCCTATCCTATTCTCCATCCTATCCTATCCTCTATCCTATCCTATCTTCTATCCTATCCTATCCTCTATCCTATCCTATCCTTTCTCCTATCCTATCCTCTATCCTATCCTATCCTCTTATCCTATCCTATCCTCTATCCTATCCTATCCTCTATCCTATCCTATCCTCTATCCTATCCGATCCTCTATCCTATCCGATCCACTATAATATCGTATCCTCTATCATATCCTATTCTCTTTCCTATAATATCATCTATCCTATCCTATTCTCTATCCTATCCTATACTCTATCCTATCCTATCCTCTATCCCATCCTATTCTCAATCCAATCCTATCCTATCCTCTATCGTATCCTATTCTCTATCCTATCCAATCCTATATCGTATCCTCTATCCTATCCTATCCACTATCCTATCCTATTCTGTATCCTATGCTATCCTCTATCCTATCCTATCCTGTATCCTATCCTATCCTCTATCCTATCCTATCCTCTATCCTATCCTATCCTTTATCCTATCCTATCCTCTATCCTATCCTATCCTCTATCCTATCCTATCCTCTATCCTATCCTATCCTCTATCCTATCATATCCTTTATCCTATCCTATCCTCTATCCTATCCTATCCTCTACCCTATCCTATCCTCTACCCTATGCTATCCTATCCTCTATGCTATTCTATAATCTATCCTATCCTATCCTCTATCCTATCCTATCCTCTATCCTATCCTATCCTCTATCCTATCCTATCCTATCCTCTATCCTATCCTATCCTCTATCCTATCCTATCCTCTATCCTATCCTATCCTCTATCGTCTGCTATCTTCAATACAATCCAATCCCCTATCCTATCCTCTATCCTATCCTATCCTGTATCCTATCCTATCCTATCCTATCCTCTATCCTATCCTCTCCGCTATCCTATCCTATCCTCTATCCGATCCTATTGTCTATCCAATCCTATACTCTCCTCTATCGTATCCTATTCTCTATCCTATCCAATCCTATATCGTATCCTCTATCCTATCCTATCCACTATCCTATCCTATTCTGTATCCTATGCTATCCTCTATCCTATCCTATCCTGTATCCTATCCTATCCTCTATCCTATCCTATCCTCTATCCTATCCTATCCTTTATCCTATCCTATCCTCTATCCTATCCTATCCTCTATCCTATCCTATCCTCTATCCTATCCTATCCTCTATCCTATCATATCCTTTATCCTATCCTATCCTCTATCCTATCCTATCCTCTACCCTATCCTATCCTCTACCCTATGCTATCCTATCCTCTATGCTATTCTATAATCTATCCTATCCTATCCTCTATCCTATCCTATCCTCTATCCTATCCTATCCTCTATCCTATCCTATCCTCTATCCTATCCTATCCTCTATCCTATCCTATCCTCTATCCTATCCTATCCTCTATCCTATCCTATCCTCTATCCTATCCTATCCTCTATCCTATCCTATCCTCTATCCTATCCTATCCTCTATCCTATCCTATCCTCTATCCTATCCTATCCTCTATCCTATCCTATCCTCTATCGTCTGCTATCTTCAATACAATCCAATCCCCTATCCTATCCTCTATCCTATCCTATCCTGTATCCTATCCTATCCTATCCTATCCTCTATCCTATCCTCTCCGCTATCCTATCCTATCCTCTATCCGATCCTATTGTCTATCCAATCCTATACTCTCCTCTATCGTATCCTATTCTCTATCCTATCCAATCCTATATCGTATCCTCTATCCTATCCTATCCTCTATCCTATCCTATCCTGTATCCTATCCTATCCTCTATCCTATCCTATCCTCTATCCTATCCTATCATCTATGCTATCCTATCCTCTATCCTATCCTATCCTCTATCCTATCCTATCCTCTATTCTATCCTCTCTTCTATCCTATCCTATTCTCTATCCTATCCTATCCTCTATCCTATCCTTTCCGCTATCCTATCCTATCCTCTATAATATCGTATCCTCTGTCCTATCCTTCCTCTATCCTATAATATCATATATCCTATCCTATTCTCTATCCTATCCTATCCTATCATCTATCGTATCCTATCCTCTATCGTATCCTATCCTCTATCCTATCCAATCCTATATCCTATACTCTATCATATCCTATCCTCTATCCTATCCTATCCTCTATCCGACCATATCCTCTATCCTATCCTATACTCTGTCCTATCCTTTCCGCTATCCTATCCTATCCTCTATAATATCGTATCCTCTGTCCTATCCTTCCTCTATCCTATAATATCATATATCCTATCCTATTCTCTATCCTATCCTATCCTATCATCTATCGTATCCTATCCTCTATCGTATCCTATCCTCTATCCTATCCAATCCTATATCCTATACTCTATCATATCCTATCCTCTATCCTATCCTATCCTCTATCCGACCCTATCCTCTATCCTATCCTATACTCTGTCCTATCCTTTCCACTATCCTACCTTATGCTCTATCCTATCCTATCCTCCATCCTATCCTATCCTCTATCCTATAATATCATCTATCCTATCCTATTCTCTATCCTATCCTATACTCTATCCTATCCTATCCTCTATCGTATCCTATTCTCTTCCTATCCAATCCTATATCGTATCCTCTATCCTATCCTATCCTCTATCCTATCCTATCCTGTATCCTATGCTATCCTCTATCCTATCCTATCCTCTATCCTATCCTATCCTCTATCCTATCCTATCCTCTATCCTATCCTATCCTTTATCCTATCCTATCCTCTATCCTATCCTATCCTCTATCCTATACTTTCCGCTATCCTATCCTATTCTCTATAATATCGTATCCTCTGTCCTATCCTTGCTCTATCCTATAATATCATATATCCTATTATATCCTCTATCCTATCCAATCCCCTATCCTATCCTCTATCCTATTATATCCTCTATCCTATCCAATCCCCTATCCTATCCTCTATCCAAACCTATCCTCTACCCTATCCTATCCTCTATCCTATCCTATCCTATCCTCTACCCTATCCTATCCTCTATCCTCCATCCTCTATCCTATCCTATCCTCTTTCCTATCCTATCCTCTATCCTATCCAATCCCCTATCCTATCCTCTATCCTATCCAATCCCCTATCCTATCCTCTATCCTATCCTATCCTCTATAATATCGTATCCTCTATCCTATCCTATCCTCTATCCTATCCTATCCCCTATCCTATCCTATCCTCTATCCTATCCTATCCTCAATCCTATCCTATCATCTATCGTCTGCTCTGTCGTATCATATCCACTATCCTATCCTATCCTCAATCCTATCCTCTCCCCTATCCTATCCTGTCCTCTATCCTACACTATCCTCTATCGTATCCTATACTCTATCCTATCCTATCCTCTATCCTATCCTATCCTCTATCCTATAATATCATCTATCCTATACTATTCTCTAACCTATCCTCTTCCCTATCCTATCCTCTATCGAATCCTGTCCTCTATGCTATCCAATCCCCTATCCTATCCTCTATCCGTTCCTATCCTCTATCCTATCATATCCTCTATCCTATAATATCGTCTATCCTATACTATTCTCTATACTATCCTATCCTCTATCCTATACTATCCTCTATCGTATCCTATCCTCTATCCGTTCCTATCCTCTATCCTATCCTATTCTCTATCCTATCCTATCCTCAATCCTATCCTATCCTCTATCCTATACTATCATCTATCCTATCCTATCCTATCCTCTATCCTATACTATCATCTATCCTATCCTGTATCCTATCCAATCCTGTACCCTATCCTCTATCCTATCCTATCCTCAATCCTATCCTATCCTCTACCCTATCCTATACTCTATCCTATAATATCATCTATCCTATCCTATTCTCCATCCTATCCTATCCTCTATCCTATCCTATCTTCTATCCTATCCTATCCTCTATCCTATCCTATCCTTTCTCCTATCCTATCCTCTATCCTATCCTATCCTCTTATCCTATCCTATCCTCTATCCTATCCTATCCTCTATCCTATCCTATCCTCTATCCTATCCGATCCTCTATCCTATCCGATCCACTATAATATCGTATCCTCTATCATATCCTATTCTCTTTCCTATAATATCATCTATCCTATCCTATTCTCTATCCTATCCTATACTCTATCCTATCCTATCCTCTATCCCATCCTATTCTCTATCCAATCCTATCCTATCCTCTATCGTATCCTATTCTCTATCCTATCCAATCCTATATCGTATCCTCTATCCTATCCTATCCACTATCCTATCCTATTCTGTATCCTATGCTATCCTCTATCCTATCCTATCCTGTATCCTATCCTATCCTCTATCCTATCCTATCCTCTATCCTATCCTATCCTTTATCCTATCCTATCCTCTATCCTATCCTATCCTCTATCCTATCCTATCCTCTATCCTATCCTATCCTCTATCCTATCATATCCTTTATCCTATCCTATCCTCTATCCTATCCTATCCTCTACCCTATCCTATCCTCTACCCTATGCTATCCTATCCTCTATGCTATTCTATAATCTATCCTATCCTATCCTCTATCCTATCCTATCCTCTATCCTATCCTATCCTCTATCCTATCCTATCCTCTATCCTATCCTATCCTATCCTCTATCCTATCCTATCCTCTATCCTATCCTATCCTCTATCCTATCCTATCCTCTATCGTCTGCTATCTTCAATACAATCCAATCCCCTATCCTATCCTCTATCCTATCCTATCCTGTATCCTATCCTATCCTATCCTATCCTCTATCCTATCCTCTCCGCTATCCTATCCTATCCTCTATCCTATCCTATCCTCTATCCTATTATATCCTCTATTCTATCCAATCCCCTATCCTATCCTCTATCCTATCCCATCCCCTATCCTATCCTCTATCCTATCCTATCCTCTATCCTATCCTATCCTCTATTCTATCCTCTCTTCTATCCTATCCTATTCTCTATCCTATCCTATCCTCTATCCTATCCTTTCCGCTATCCTATCCTATCCTCTATAATATCGTATCCTCTGTCCTATCCTTGCTCTATCCTATAATATCATCTATCCTATCCTATTCTCTATCCTATCCTATACTCTATCCTATCCTATCCTCTATCCCATCCTATTCTCTATCCAATCCTATCCTATCCTCTATCGTATCCTATTCTCTATCCTATCCAATCCTATATCGTATCCTCTATCCTATCCTATCCACTATCCTATCCTATTCTGTATCCTATGCTATCCTCTATCCTATCCTATCCTTTATCCTATCCTATCCTCTATCCTATCCTATCCTCTATCCTATCCTATCCTTTATCCTATCCTATCCTCTATCCTATCCTATCCTCTATCCTATCCTATCCTCTATCCTATCCTATCCTCTATCCTATCATATCCTTTATCCTATCCTATCCTCTATCCTATCCTATCCTCTACCCTATCCTATCCTCTACCCTATGCTATCCTATCCTCAATGCTATTCTATAATCTATCCTATCCTATCCTCTATCCTATCCTATCCTCTATCCTATCCTGTATCCTAGCCTATCCTGTATCCTGTCCTATCCTCTATCCTATCCTATCCTCTATCCTATCCTATCCTCTATCCTATCTTATCCTCTATACTATCCTATTCTCTATCCCATCCTATTCTCTATCCAATCCTATTCTATCCTCTATCCTTTCCTATCCTCTATCCTATCCAATCCTATATCGTATCCTCTATGCTATCCAATCCTCTATCCTATCGTATCCTGTATCCTATCATATCCTCTATCCTATCCTAACCTCTATCCTATCCTATCCTCTATCCTATCCTATCCTGTATCCTATCCTATCCACTATCCTATCCTATCCTCTATCCGATCCTATCCTATATCCTATCCTATCCTCTCTCCTATCCTATCCTGTATCACATCCTATCCTCTATACTATCCTATCCTCTATCCTATCCTATCCTCTATCCTATCCTATCCTCTATCCTATCCTATCCTCTATCCTATCCTATCCTCTTATCCTATCCTATCCTCTATCCTATCCTATCCTATCCTCTATCCTATCCTATCCTCTATCCTATCCTTTCCACTATCCTACCTTATGCTCTATCCTATCCTATCCTCCATCCTATCCTATCCTCTATCCTATAATATCATCTATCCTATCCTATTCTCCATCCTATCCTATCCTCTATCCTATCCTATCTTCTATCCTATCCTATCCTCTATCCTATCCTATCCTTTCTCCTATCCTATCCTCTATCCTATCCTATCCTCTTATCCTATCCTATCCTCTATCCTATCCTATCCTCTATCCTATCCTATCCTCTATCCTATCCGATCCTCTATCCTATCCGATCCACTATAATATCGTATCCTCTATCATATCCTATTCTCTTTCCTATAATATCATCTATCCTATCCTATTCTCTATCCTATCCTATACTCTATCCTATCCTATCCTCTATCCCATCCTATTCTCTATCCAATCCTATCCTATCCTCTATCGTATCCTATTCTCTATCCTATCCAATCCTATATCGTATCCTCTATCCTATCCTATCCACTATCCTATCCTATTCTGTATCCTATGCTATCCTCTATCCTATCCTATCCTTTATCCTATCCTATCCTCTATCCTATCCTATCCTCTATCCTATCCTATCCTTTATCCTATCCTATCCTCTATCCTATCCTATCCTCTATCCTATCCTATCCTATCCTCTATCCTATCATATCCTTTATCCTATCCTATCCTCTATCCTATCCTATCCTCTACCCTATCCTATCCTCTACCCTATGCTATCCTATCCTCAATGCTATTCTATAATCTATCCTATCCTATCCTCTATCCTATCCTATCCTCTATCCTATCCTGTATCCTAGCCTATCCTGTATCCTGTCCTATCCTCTATCCTATCCTATCCTCTATCCTATCCTATCCTCTATCCTATCTTATCCTCTATACTATCCTATTCTCTATCCCATCCTATTCTCTATCCAATCCTATTCTATCCTCTATCCTTTCCTATCCTCTATCCTATCCAATCCTATATCGTATCCTCTATGCTATCCAATCCTCTATCCTATCGTATCCTGTATCCTATCATATCCTCTATCCTATCCTAACCTCTATCCTATCCTATCCTCTATCCTATCCTATCCTGTATCCTATCCTATCCACTATCCTATCCTATCCTCTATCCGATCCTATCCTATATCCTATCCTATCCTCTCTCCTATCCTATCCTGTATCACATCCTATCCTCTATACTATCCTATCCTCTATCCTATCCTATCCTCTATCCTATCCTATCCTCTATCCTATCCTATCCTCTATCCTATCCTATCCTCTTATCCTATCCTATCCTCTATCCTATCCTATCCTATCCTCTATCCTATCCTATCCTCTATCCTATCCTTTCCACTATCCTACCTTATGCTCTATCCTATCCTATCCTCCATCCTATCCTATCCTCTATCCTATAATATCATCTATCCTATCCTATTCTCCATCCTATCCTATCCTCTATCCTATCCTATCTTCTATCCTATCCTATCCTCTATCCTATCCTATCCTTTCTCCTATCCTATCCTCTATCCTATCCTATCCTCTTATCCTATCCTATCCTCTATCCTATCCTATCCTCTATCCTATCCTATCCTCTATCCTATCCGATCCTCTATCCTATCCGATCCACTATAATATCGTATCCTCTATCATATCCTATTCTCTTTCCTATAATATCATCTATCCTATCCTATTCTCTATCCTATCCTATACTCTATCCTATCCTATCCTCTATCCCATCCTATTCTCTATCCAATCCTATCCTATCCTCTATCGTATCCTATTCTCTATCCTATCCAATCCTATATCGTATCCTCTATCCTATCCTATCCACTATCCTATCCTATTCTGTATCCTATGCTATCCTCTATCCTATCCTATCCTGTATCCTATCCTATCCTCTATCCTATCCTATCCTCTATCCTATCCTATCCTTTATCCTATCCTATCCTCTATCCTATCCTATCCTCTATCCTATCCTATCCTCTATCCTATCCTATCCTCTATCCTATCATATCCTTTATCCTATCCTATCCTCTATCCTATCCTATCCTCTACCCTATCCTATCCTCTACCCTATGCTATCCTATCCTCTATGCTATTCTATAATCTATCCTATCCTATCCTCTATCCTATCCTATCCTCTATCCTATCCTATCCTCTATCCTATCCTATCCTCTATCCTATCCTATCCTCTATCGTCTGCTATCTTCAATACAATCCAATCCCCTATCCTATCCTCTATCCTATCCTATCCTGTATCCTATCCTATCCTATCCTATCCTCTATCCTATCCTCTCCGCTATCCTATCCTATCCTCTATCCGATCCTATTGTCTATCCAATCCTATACTCTCCTCTATCGTATCCTATTCTCTATCCTATCCAATCCTATATCGTATCCTCTATCCTATCCTATCCACTATCCTATCCTATTCTGTATCCTATGCTATCCTCTATCCTATCCTATCCTGTATCCTATCCTATCCTCTATCCTATCCTATCCTCTATCCTATCCTATCCTTTATCCTATCCTATCCTCTATCCTATCCTATCCTCTATCCTATCCTATCCTCTATCCTATCCTATCCTCTATCCTATCATATCCTTTATCCTATCCTATCCTCTATCCTATCCTATCCTCTACCCTATCCTATCCTCTACCCTATGCTATCCTATCCTCTATGCTATTCTATAATCTATCCTATCCTATCCTCTATCCTATCCTATCCTCTATCCTATCCTATCCTCTATCCTATCCTATCCTCTATCCTATCCTATCCTCTATCCTATCCTATCCTCTATCCTATCCTATCCTCTATCCTATCCTATCCTCTATCCTATCCTATCGTCTATCCTATCCTATCCTCTATCCTATCCTATCCTCTATCCTATCCTATCCTCTATCGTCTGCTATCTTCAATACAATCCAATCCCCTATCCTATCCTCTATCCTATCCTATCCTGTATCCTATCCTATCCTATCCTATCCTCTATCCTATCCTCTCCGCTATCCTATCCTATCCTCTATCCGATCCTATTGTCTATCCAATCCTATACTCTCCTCTATCGTATCCTATTCTCTATCCTATCCAATCCTATATCGTATCCTCTATCCTATCCTATCCTCTATCCTATCCTATCCTGTATCCTATCCTATCCTCTATCCTATCCTATCCTCTATCCTATCCTATCCTCTATCCTATCCTTTCCGCTATCCTATCCTATCCTCTATAATATCGTATCCTCTGTCCTATCCTTGCTCTATCCTATAATATCATATATCCTATCCTATTCTCTATCCTATCCTATCCTATCATCTATCGTATCCTATCCTCTATCGTATCCTATCCTCTATCCTATCCAATCCTATATCCTATACTCTATCATATCCTATCCTCTATCCTATCCTATCCTCTATCCGATCCTATCCTCTATCCTATCCTATCCTATCCTATCCTCTATCCTATCCTCTCCGCTATCCTATCCTATCCTCTATCCGATCCTATTGTCTATCCAATCCTATACTCTCCTCTATCGTATCCTATTCTCTATCCTATCCAATCCTATATCGTATCCTCTATCCTATCCTATCCTCTATCCTATCCTATCCTGTATCCTATCCTATCCTCTATCCTATCCTATCCTCTATCCTATCCTATCATTTATGCTATCCTATCCTCTATCCTATCCTATCCTCTATCCTATCCTATCCTCTATTCTATCCTCTCTTCTATCCTATCCTATTCTCTATCCTATCCTATCCTCTATCCTATCCTTTCCGCTATCCTATCCTATCCTCTATAATATCGTATCCTCTGTCCTATCCTTGCTCTATCCTATAATATCATCTATCCTATCCTATTCTCTATCCTATCCTATACTCTATCCTATCCTATCCTCTATCCCATCCTATTCTCTATCCAATCCTATCCTATCCTCTATCGTATCCTATTCTCTATCCTATCCAATCCTATATCGTATCCTCTATCCTATCCTATCCACTATCCTATCCTATTCTGTATCCTATGCTATCCTCTATCCTATCCTATCCTCTATCCTATCCTATCCTCTATCCTATCCTATCCTCTATCCTATCCTATCCTCTTATCCTATCCTATCCTCTATCCTATCCTATCCTATCCTCTATCCTATCCTATCCTCTATCCTATCCTTTCCACTATCCTACCTTATGCTCTATCCTATCCTATCCTCCATCCTATCCTATCCTCTATCCTATAATATCATCTATCCTATCCTATTCTCCATCCTATCCTATCCTCTATCCTATCCTATCTTCTATCCTATCCTATCCTCTATCCTATCCTATCCTTTCTCCTATCCTATCCTCTATCCTATCCTATCCTCTTATCCTATCCTATCCTCTATCCTATCCTATCCTCTATCCTATCCTATCCTCTATCCTATCCGATCCTCTATCCTATCCGATCCACTATAATATCGTATCCTCTATCATATCCTATTCTCTTTCCTATAATATCATCTATCCTATCCTATTCTCTATCCTATCCTATACTCTATCCTATCCTATCCTCTATCCCATCCTATTCTCTATCCAATCCTATCCTATCCTCTATCGTATCCTATTCTCTATCCTATCCAATCCTATATCGTATCCTCTATCCTATCCTATCCACTATCCTATCCTATTCTGTATCCTATGCTATCCTCTATCCTATCCTATCCTGTATCCTATCCTATCCTCTATCCTATCCTATCCTCTATCCTATCCTATCCTTTATCCTATCCTATCCTCTATCCTATCCTATCCTCTATCCTATCCTATCCTCTATCCTATCCTATCCTCTATCCTATCATATCCTTTATCCTATCCTATCCTCTATCCTATCCTATCCTCTACCCTATCCTATCCTCTACCCTATGCTATCCTATCCTCTATGCTATTCTATAATCTATCCTATCCTATCCTCTATCCTATCCTATCCTCTATCCTATCCTATCCTCTATCCTATCCTATCCTCTATCCTATCCTATCCTATCCTCTATCCTATCCTATCCTCTATCCTATCCTATCCTCTATCCTATCCTATCCTCTATCGTCTGCTATCTTCAATACAATCCAATCCCCTATCCTATCCTCTATCCTATCCTATCCTGTATCCTATCCTATCCTATCCTATCCTCTATCCTATCCTCTCCGCTATCCTATCCTATCCTCTATCCGATCCTATTGTCTATCCAATCCTATACTCTCCTCTATCGTATCCTATTCTCTATCCTATCCAATCCTATATCGTATCCTCTATCCTATCCTATCCACTATCCTATCCTATTCTGTATCCTATGCTATCCTCTATCCTATCCTACCCTGTATCCTATCCTATCCTCTATCCTATCCTATCCTCTATCCTATCCTATCCTTTATCCTATCCTATCCTCTATCCTATCCTATCCTCTATCCTATCCTATCCTCTATCCTATCCTATCCTCTATCCTATCATATCCTTTATCCTATCCTATCCTCTATCCTATCCTATCCTCTACCCTATCCTATCCTCTACCCTATGCTATCCTATCCTCTATGCTATTCTATAATCTATCCTATCCTATCCTCTATCCTATCCTATCCTCTATCCTATCCTATCCTCTATCCTATCCTATCCTCTATCCTATCCTATCCTCTATCCTATCCTATCCTCTATCCTATCCTATCCTCTATCCTATCCTATCCTCTATCCTATCCTATCCTCTATCCTATCCTATCCTCTATCCTATCCTATCCTCTATCCTATCCTATCCTCTATCCTATCCTATCCTCTATCCTATCCTATCCTCTATCCTATCCTATCCTCTATCGTCTGCTATCTTCAATACAATCCAATCCCCTATCCTATCCTCTATCCTATCCTATCCTGTATCCTATCCTATCCTATCCTATCCTCTATCCTATCCTCTCCGCTATCCTATCCTATCCTCTATCCGATCCTATTGTCTATCCAATCCTATACTCTCCTCTATCGTATCCTATTCTCTATCCTATCCAATCCTATATCGTATCCTCTATCCTATCCTATCCTCTATCCTATCCTATCCTGTATCCTATCCTATCCTCTATCCTATCCTATCCTCTATCCTATCCTATCATCTATGCTATCCTATCCTCTATCCTATCCTATCCTCTATCCTATCCTATCCTCTATTCTATCCTCTCTTCTATCCTATCCTATTCTCTATCCTATCCTATCCTCTATCCTATCCTTTCCGCTATCCTATCCTATCCTCTATAATATCGTATCCTCTGTCCTATCCTTCCTCTATCCTATAATATCATATATCCTATCCTATTCTCTATCCTATCCTATCCTATCATCTATCGTATCCTATCCTCTATCGTATCCTATCCTCTATCCTATCCAATCCTATATCCTATACTCTATCATATCCTATCCTCTATCCTATCCTATCCTCTATCCGACCCTATCCTCTATCCTATCCTATACTCTGTCCTATCCTTTCCGCTATCCTATCCTATCCTCTATAATATCGTATCCTCTGTCCTATCCTTCCTCTATCCTATAATATCATATATCCTATCCTATTCTCTATCCTATCCTATCCTATCATCTATCGTATCCTATCCTCTATCGTATCCTATCCTCTATCCTATCCAATCCTATATCCTATACTCTATCATATCCTATCCTCTATCCTATCCTATCCTCTATCCGACCCTATCCTCTATCCTATCCTATACTCTGTCCTATCCTTTCCACTATCCTACCTTATGCTCTATCCTATCCTATCCTCCATCCTATCCTATCCTCTATCCTATAATATCATCTATCCTATCCTATTCTCTATCCTATCCTATACTCTATCCTATCCTATCCTCTATCGTATCCTATTCTCTTCCTATCCAATCCTATATCGTATCCTCTATCCTATCCTATCCTCTATCCTATCCTATCCTGTATCCTATGCTATCCTCTATCCTATCCTATCCTCTATCCTATCCTATCCTCTATCCTATCCTATCCTCTATCCTATCCTATCCTTTATCCTATCCTATCCTCTATCCTATCCTATCCTCTATCCTATACTTTCCGCTATCCTATCCTATTCTCTATAATATCGTATCCTCTGTCCTATCCTTGCTCTATCCTATAATATCATATATCCTATTATATCCTCTATCCTATCCAATCCCCTATCCTATCCTCTATCCTATTATATCCTCTATCCTATCCAATCCCCTATCCTATCCTCTATCCAAACCTATCCTCTACCCTATCCTATCCTCTATCCTATCCTATCCTATCCTATCCTCTACCCTATCCTATCCTCTATCCTCCATCCTCTATCCTATCCTATCCTCTTTCCTATCCTATCCTCTATCCTATCCAATCCCCTATCCTATCCTCTATCCTATCCAATCCCCTATCCTATCCTCTATCCTATCCTATCCTCTATAATATCGTATCCTCTATCCTATCCTATCCTCTATCCTATCCTATCCCCTATCCTATCCTATCCTCTATCCTATCCTATCCTCAATCCTATCCTATCATCTATCGTCTGCTCTGTCGTATCATATCCACTATTCTATCCTATCCTCAATCCTATCCTCTCCCCTATCCTATCCTGTCCTCTATCCTACACTATCCTCTATCGTATCCTATACTCTATCCTATCCTATCCTCTATCCTATCCTATCCTCTATCCTATAATATCATCTATCCTATACTATTCTCTAACCTATCCTCTTCCCTATCCTATCCTCTATCGAATCCTGTCCTCTATGCTATCCAATCCCCTATCCTATCCTCTATCCGTTCCTATCCTCTATCCTATCATATCCTCTATCCTATAATATCGTCTATCCTATACTATTCTCTATACTATCCTATCCTCTATCCTATACTATCCTCTATCGTATCCTATCCTCTATCCGTTCCTATCCTCTATCCTATCCTATTCTCTATCCTATCCTATCCTCAATCCTATCCTATCCTCTATCCTATACTATCATCTATCCTATCCTATCCTATCCTCTATCCTATACTATCATCTATCCTATCCTGTATCCTATCCAATCCTGTACCCTATCCTCTATCCTATCCTATCCTCAATCCTATCCTATCCTCTACCCTATCCTATACTCTATCCTATCCTATCCTATCCTCTACCCTATCCTATCCTCTATCCTATCCTATCCTCTATCCTATTATATCCTCTATTCTATCCAATCCCCTATCCTATCCTCTATCCTATCCCATCCCCTATCCTATCCTCAATCCTGTCCTATACTCTATCCTATACTATTCTCTATCCTATCCCCTACCCTATCCTATCCTCTATCCTATCCTCTCCTCTACACTACCCAATCCCCTATCCTATCCTCTATCCGATCCTATCATCTATCCTATCCTATCCTCTATCCTATCCAATCTTTTATCCTATCCTCTATACTATCCTCTATCCTATCCTCTATCCTATAATATCTTCTATTCTATACTATTCTCTATACTATCCTATCCTCTATCCTATCCTATTCTGTATCCTATACTCCACCCTATCCTATCCTCTATCCTATCCTCTCCTCTACACTACCCAATCCCCTATCCTATCCTCTATCCGATCCTATCATCTATCCTATCCTATCCTCTATCCTATCCAATCTTTTATCCTATCCTCTATACTATCCTCTATCCTATCCTCTATCCTATAATATCTTCTATTCTATACTATTCTCTATACTATCCTATCCTCTATCCTATCCTATTCTCTATCCTATCCTCTACCCTATCCTATCCTCTATCCTATCCAATCCCCCATCGTATTATCTATCCGATCCTGTCCTCTATCCTATCCTATCCTCTACCCTATCCTATCGTTTATCCTATCCTTTCCTCTATACTACCCAATCCCCTATCCTATCCTCTATCCGATCCTATACTCTACCCTATCCTATCCTCTATCCTATCCAATACCCTATCCTATCCTCTACCCGATCCTATCCTCTATCCTATACTATCCTCTATCCTATAATATCATCTATCCTATACTATTCTCTATCCTATATTATTCTCTATCCTATCCCCTACCCTATCCTATCCTCTATCCTATCCTAACCCCTATTCTATCCAATCCCCTATCCTATCATCTATGCGATCCTATCCTCTATCCTATCCTATCCTCTATCCTATAATATCATCTATCCTATACTCCATCCTATCCTATCCGCTATCCTATCCTATCCTCTATCCGATCCTATCCTCTATCCTATAATATCATCTATCCTATACTATTCTCTAACCTATCCTCTTCCCTATCCTATCCTCTATCGTATCCTACCCTGTATCCTATCCAATCCCCTATCCTATCCTCTATCCGTTCCTATCCTCTATCCTATCATATCCTCTATCCTATAATATCATCTATCCTACACTATTCTCTATACTATCCTATCCTCTATTCTATACTATCCTCTATCGTATCCTACCCTGTATCCTATCCAATCCCCTATCCTATCCTCTATCCGTTCCTATCCTGTATCCTATCATATCCTCTATCCTATAATATCATCTATCCTATACTATTCTCTATACTATCCTATCCTCTATTCTATACTATCCTCTATCGTATCCTATCCTCTATCCGAACCTATCCTCTATCGTATCCTATCCTCTATCCTATCCTATCCTCTATCCTATACTATCCTCCATCGTATCCTATCCTCTACCCTATCCTATCCTCTATTCTATCCAATCCCCTTTCCTAACATCTATCCGAACCTATCCTCTATCCTATCCTATCCTCTATCCTATAATATCATCTATCCTATACTATTCTCTATCCTCTCCTATCCTCTATCCTATACTATCCTCTATCGTATTATATCCTCTATTATATCCTATCCTGAACCCTATCGTATCCTCAATCCTATCCTATACTCCATCCTATCCTCTATCCTATCCAATCTTCTATCCTATCCTCTATCCTATCCTCTATCCTATCCTCTATCCGTTCCTATCCTCTATCCTATCCTATCCTCTATAATATCGTATACTCTATCCTATCCTCTATCCTATACTATCATCAATCCCATCCTATTCTCTATCCTCTATCCTATCCTATCCTATCCTCTATCCTATCCTATCCTATCCTCTATCCTATCGTATATTCTATCCTATAATATCATCTATCCTATACTATTCTCTAACCTATCCTCTTCCCTATCCTATCCTCTATCCTATCCTATCCTCTATCCTATCCAATCCCCTATCCTATCCTCTATCCGTTCATATCCTCTATCCTATCCTATCCTCTATCCTATAATATCATCTATCTTATACTATTCTCTATCCTATCCTACCCTCTATCCTATCCTATCCTCTATCCTATAATATCATCTATCCTATACTATTCTCTAACCTATCCTCTTCCCTATCCTATCCTCTATCCTATCCTATCCTATCCTCTATCCTATCCAATCCCCTATCCTATCCTCTATCCGTTCCTATCCTCTATCCTATCCTATCCTCTATCCTATAATATCATCTATCCTATACTATTCTCTATCCTATCCTATCCTCTATCCTATTCTAATCTCTTTCCTATCCTCTATCCTATCCTATCATCTACCCTATCCTACCCTCTATCCTATCCTATCCTCTATCCTATCCAATCCCCTATCCTATCCTCTATCCGATCCTATACTCTACCCTATCCTATCCTCTATCCTATCCAATACCCTATCCTATCCTCTACCCGATCCTATCCTCTATCCTATACTATCCTCTATCCTATAATATCATCTATCCTATACTATTCTCTATCCTATATTATTCTCTATCCTATCCCCTACCCTATCCTATCCTCTATCCTATCCTAACCCCTATTCTATCCAATCCCCTATCCTATCATCTATGCGATCCTATCCTCTATCCTATCCTATCCTCTATCCTATAATATCATCTATCCTATACTCCATCCTATCCTATCCGCTATCCTATCCTATCCTCTATCCGATCCTATCCTCTATCCTATAATATCATCTATCCTATACTATTCTCTAACCTATCCTCTTCCCTATCCTATCCTCTATCGTATCCTACCCTGTATCCTATCCAATCCCCTATCCTATCCTCTATCCGTTCCTATCCTCTATCCTATCATATCCTCTATCCTATAATATCATCTATCCTACACTATTCTCTATACTATCCTATCCTCTATTCTATACTATCCTCTATCGTATCCTACCCTGTATCCTATCCAATCCCCTATCCTATCCTCTATCCGTTCCTATCCTGTATCCTATCATATCCTCTATCCTATAATATCATCTATCCTATACTATTCTCTATACTATCCTATCCTCTATTCTATACTATCCTCTATCGTATCCTATCCTCTATCCGAACCTATCCTCTATCGTATCCTATCCTCTATCCTATCCTATCCTCTATCCTATCCTATCCTCTATCCTATACTATCCTCCATCGTATCCTATCCTCTACCCTATCCTATCCTCTATTCTATCCAATCCCCTTTCCTAACATCTATCCGAACCTATCCTCTATCCTATCCTATCCTCTATCCTATAATATCATCTATCCTATACTATTCTCTATCCTCTCCTATCCTCTATCCTATACTATCCTCTATCGTATTATATCCTCTATTATATCCTATCCTGAACCCTATCGTATCCTCAATCCTATCCTATACTCCATCCTATCCTCTATCCTATCCAATCTTCTATCCTATCCTCTATCCTATCCTCTATCCTATCCTCTATCCGTTCCTATCCTCTATCCTATCCTATCCTCTATAATATCGTATACTCTATCCTATCCTCTATCCTATACTATCATCAATCCCATCCTATTCTCTATCCTATCCTCTATCGTCTGCTCTATCCTATCCTCTATCGCCTGCTCTATCCTATCCTCTATCGTCTGCTCTATCCTATCCTATCCACTATCCTATCCTATCCTCAATCCTATCCTATCCTCTATCCTATACTATCATCTATCCTATCCTATCCTCTATCCTATACTATCATCTATCCTATCCTATCCTATCCTCTATCCTATCCAATCCCTTATCCTATCCACTATCCTATCATCAATCCCATCCTATCCTCAATCCTATCCTATCATCTATCGTCTGCTCTGTCGTATCATATCCACTATCCTATCCTATCCTCAATCCTATCCTCTCCCCTATCCTATCCTGTCCTCTATCCTATACTATCCTCTATCGTATCCTATACTCTATCCTATCCTATCCTCTATCCTATCCTATCCTCTATCCTATAATATCATCTATCCTATACTATTCTCTAACCTATCCTCTTCCCTATCCTATCCTCTATCGAATCCTGTCCTCTATGCTATCCAATCCCCTATCCTATCCTCTATCCGTTCCTATCCTCTATCCTATCATATCCTCTATCCTATAATATCGTCTATCCTATACTATTCTCTATACTATCCTATCCTCTATCCTATACTATCCTCTATCGTATCCTATCCTCTATCCGTTCCTATCCTCTATCCTATCCTATTCTCTATCCTATCCTATCCTCAATCCTATCCTATCCTCTATCCTATACTATCATCTATCCTATCCTATCCTATCCTCTATCCTATACTATCATCTATCCTATCCTGTATCCTATCCAATCCTGTACCCTATCCTCTATCCTATCCTATCCACAATCCTATCCTATCCTCTACCCTATCCTATACTCTATCCTATCCTATCCTATCCTCTACCCTATCCTATCCTCTATCCTATCCTATCCTCTATCCTATTATATCCTCTATTCTATCCAATCCCCTATCCTATCCTCTATTCGATCCTATCCTCTATCCTATCCTATCCTCTCTCGTATCCTATCATCTATCCGATCCTATCCTCTATCCTATCCTATCCTCTATAATATCGTATCCTCTATCCTATCCTACCCTCTATCCTATACTATTCTCTATCCTATCCTATCCTCTATCCTATACTATCCTCTATCGTATCCTATCCTCTATCCGATCCTATCCTCTATCCTATCCTATCCTCTATCCTATCCTATTCTCTATCCTATCCTCTGCCCTATCCTATCCTCTATCCTATCCTATCCTCTATCCTATTATATCCTCTATTCTATCCAATCCCCTATCCTATCCTCTATCCGATCCTATCCTCTATCCTATCCAATCACCTATCCTATCCTCTATCTGATCCTATCCTCTATCCTCCAATGTCATCTATCCTACACTATTCTCTATCCTATCCTATCCTCTATCCTATCCTATCCTCTATCCTATTCTATCCTCTATCGTATCCACTAGCCTATCCTATCCTCTATCCTATCCAATCCTCTATCCTATCCTATCCTCAATCCTATCTATCTTATCCTATCCTCTATCGTATCCTCTATAATAACCGTATACTCTATCATATCGTATCCTGTAACCTATAATATCGAATATCCTATCCAATCCTCTATCCTATCCTATCCTCTATCTTATCCTATCCTCTATCCTATTTTAAGCTCTATCCGATCCTATGCGCTATCCTATCCTATCCTATCCCCTATCCTATCCTATCCTCTATCCTATAATATCCTCTATCCTATCCTATCCTCTACCCTATCCAATCCCCTATCTTATCCTCTATCCTATCCTATCCTCCATCCTATATTATCCTCTATAATATCCAATTTTCTATCCTATCCTATCCTCTATCCTATCCTCTATTCTATCCTCTATCCTATCCTATCCTATCCTCAATCCTATCCAATCCTCTATCCTATCCTATCCTCTATTCTATCCTCTATTCTATCCTCTATCCTATCCTATCCTCAATCCTATCCTATCCCCTATCCTATCCTATCCTCTATTCTATCCTATCCTCTATCCTATAATATCCTCTATACTATCCTATCCACTATCCTATCCTATCCTCTATCCTATCGTATCCTCTATCCTATCACATCCTCTATCCTATCCTATATTCTATCCTATAATATCTTCTATCCTATTCAATCCTCTATCCTATCCTCTATCCTATCCTCTATCCTATCCTATCCTCTATCCTATAATATCCTCTATACTATCCTATCCACTATCCTATCCTATCCTCTACCCTATCCTATCCTCTATCCTATAATATCCTCTATCCTATCCTATCCTCTATCCTATCCATTCCTCTATCCTGTCCTCTATTCTATCCTCTATCCTATCCTATCCTATATCCTATAATATCCTCTATCCTATCCTATCCTCTATCATATAATACCCCCTATCCTATCCTATCCTGTATACTATAATATCCTCTATCCTATCCTATACTCTATCCTATCCTCCATCCTATAATATCCTCTATCCTATCCAATCCTCTATCCTATCCTATCCTCTATCCTATCTTCTATCCTATATTATCCTCTATCCTATCCTATCCTCTATCCTATCCTATCCTATCCTCTATCCTATTCTATCCTCTATCCTATTCTATCCTCTATCCTATTCTATCCTCTATCCTATTCTATCCTCTATCGTATCCACGAGCCTATCCTATCCTCTATCCTATCCTATCCTCTATCCTATCCTATCCTCAATCCTATGATATCCTCTATCTTATCCTCTATAATAACCGTATACTCTATCATATCCTATCCTCTATCCTATAATATCGTATATCCTATCCTATCCTCTATCCTATCCTATCCTCTATCCTATTCTATCCTCTATCCTATCTTATCCTCTATCCTATCCTATCCTCTATCCTATCCTCTATCCTATCCTCAATCCTATCCTCTATCCTATCCTCTATCCTATCCTATCGTCTATCCTATCCTTTCCTCAATCCTATCCTATCCTCTATCCTATCCTATCCTCAATCCTATCCTATCCCATATCCTATCCTATACTCTATCCATCGTATCCTCTATCCTATCCCATCATCTATCCTATCCTATCGTCTATCCTATAATATCCTCTATCCTATCCTATCCTCGAGCCTATCCTGTATCCTATCGTATGCTCAATCCTATCCCATCCTCTATCCTATCCTGCCCTCTATCCTATCCTATCCTGTATCCTATAATATCCTCTACCCTATCCTATCATCTAACCTATCCTATCCTCAAACCTATCCAATCCTCTATCCTATACTATCCTCTATCCTATCCTAGTCTCAATCCTATCCAATCCTCTACCCTATCCTATCCTCTATCCTATCCAATCACCTATCCTATCCTCTATTCTATCGTATCCTCTGTCCTATCCTATCCTCTATCCTATGCTATCCTCTATCCTATAATATCATCTATCCTATCCTATTCTCTATCCTATCCTATCCTGTATCCTATGCTATCCTCTATCCTATCCTATCCTCTATCCTATCCTATCCTATCCTGTATCCTATCCTATCCTCTACCCTTTCCTATCCTCTATCCTATCCTATCCTCTATCCTATCCTATCCTCTATCCTATACTATCCTGTATCCTATCCTATCCTGTATCCTATCCTATCCTCTATCCTATCCTATCCTCTATCCTATCCTATCCTCTATCCTATCCGATCCTCTATCCTATCCCATCCTCTATCCTATCCTATCCTCTATCCTATCCTATCTTCTATCCTAGCCTATCCTCTATCCTATCCTATCCTGTATCCTATCCTATCCTCTATCCTATCCTATCCTCTATCCTATCCTATCCTCTATCCTATCCTTTCCGCTATCCTATCCTATCCTCTATAATATCGTATCCTCTGTCCTATCCTTGCTCCATCCTATAATGTCATATATTCTATCCTATTCTCTATCCTATCCTATCCTATCATCTATCGTATCCTATCCTCTATCGTATCCTATCCTCTATCCTATCCAATCCTATATCCTATGCTCTATCGTATCTTATCCTCTATCCTATCCTATCCTTTATCCGATTCTATCCTCTATCCTATCCTATACTCTGTCCTATCCTTTCCACTATCCTATCTTATGCTCTATCCTATCCTATCCTCCATCCTATCCTATCCTCTATCCTATCCTATCCTCTATCCTATCCTATCCTCTATCCTATCCTATCCTCTTATCCTATCCTATCCTCTATCCTATCCTATCCTATTCTCTATCCTATCCTATCCTCTATCCTATCCATTCCTCTATACTATCCTATCCTCTATCGTATCCTATCCTCTATCCTATCCAATCCTATATCCTATACTCTATCCTATCCTATCCTCTATCCTATCCTATCCTCTATCCGATCCTATCCTCTATCCTATCCTATACTCTATCCTAGCCTATCCTCTATCCTATCCTATCCTCTATCGTATCCTATTCTCTATCCTATCCAATCCTATATCGTATCCTCTATCCTATCCTATCCACTATCCTATCCTATCCTGTATCCTATGCTATCCTCTATCCTATCCTATCCTCTATCCTATCCTACCCTCTATCCTATCCTCTATCCTATCCTATCCTTTATCCTATCCTATCCTCTATCATATCCTATCCTCTATCCTATCCTCTCCTCTATAATATCGTATCCTCTATCATATCCTATCCTCTATCCTATCCTATACTCTATCCTATCCGATCCTCTATCCTATCCTCTCCTCTATAATATCGTATCCTCTATCATATCCTATCCTCTTTCCTATAATATCATCTATCCTATTCTATACTCTATCTTATCCTATCCGCTATCCTATCCTATCCTGTATCCTATCCTATCCTCTATCCTATCCTATCCTCTATCCTATCCTATCCTCTATCCTATCCTATCCTCTATCCTATCCCATCCTCTATCCTATCCTATCCTCTATCCTATCCTATCCTCTATCCTATCCTTTCCGCTATCCTATCCTATTCTCTATAATATCGTATCCTCTGTCCTATCCTTGCTCTATCCTATAATATCATATATCCTATCCTATTCTCTATCCTATCCTATCCTATCCTATTCTCTATCCTATCCTATCCTATCATCTATCCTATTCTATACTCTATCGTATCCTATCCTCTATCCTATCCAATCCTACATCCTATGTTCTATCATATCTTATCCTCTATCCTATCCTATCCTCTATCCTATCCTATCCTCTATCCTATCCTTTCCGCTATCCTATCCTATTCTCTATAATATCGTATCCTCTGTCCTATCCTTGCTCTATCCTATAATATCATATATCCTATCCTATTCTCTATCCTATCCTATCCTATCCTATTCTCTATCCTATCCTATCCTATCATCTATCCTATTCTATACTCTATCGTATCCTATCCTCTATCCTATCCAATCCTACATCCTATGTTCTATCATATCTTATCCTCTATCCTATCCTGTCCTTTATCCGATCCTATCCTCTATCCTATCCTATACTCTGTCCTATCCTTTCCACTATCCTATCTTATGCTCTATCCTATCCTATCCTCCATCCTATCCTATCCTCTATCCTATAATATCATCTATCCTATCCTATTCTCTATCCTATCCTTTCCACTATCCTATCTTATGCTCTATCCTATCCTATCCTCTATCCTATAATATCCTCTATCCTATCCTATCCTCTACCCTATCCAATCCCCTATCTTATCCTCTATCCTATCCTATCCTCCATCCTATATTATCCTCTATAATATCCAATTTTCTATCCTATCCTATCCTCTATCCTATCCTCTATTCTATCCTCTATCCTATCCTATCCTATCCTCAATCCTATCCAATCCTCTATCCTATCCTATCCTCTATTCTATCCTCTATTCTATCCTCTATCCTATCCTATCCTCAATCCTATCCTATCCCCTATCCTATCCTATCCTCTATTCTATCCTATCCTCTATCCTATAATATCCTCTATACTATCCTATCCACTATCCTATCCTATCCTCTATCCTATCGTATCCTCTATCCTATCACATCCTCTATCCTATCCTATATTCTATCCTATAATATCTTCTATCCTATTCAATCCTCTATCCTATCCTCTATCCTATCCTCTATCCTATCCTATCCTCTATCCTATAATATCCTCTATACTATCCTATCCACTATCCTATCCTATCCTCTACCCTATCCTATCCTCTATCCTATAATATCCTCTATCCTATCCTATCCTCTATCCTATCCATTCCTCTATCCTGTCCTCTATTCTATCCTCTATCCTATCCTATCCTATATCCTATAATATCCTCTATCCTATCCTATCCTCTATCATATAATACCCCCTATCCTATCCTATCCTGTATACTATAATATCCTCTATCCTATCCTATACTCTATCCTATCCTCCATCCTATAATATCCTCTATCCTATCCAATCCTCTATCCTATCCTATCCTCTATCCTATCTTCTATCCTATATTATCCTCTATCCTATCCTATCCTCTATCCTATCCTATCCTATCCTCTATCCTATTCTATCCTCTATCCTATTCTATCCTCTATCCTATTCTATCCTCTATCCTATTCTATCCTCTATCGTATCCACGAGCCTATCCTATCCTCTATCCTATCCTATCCTCTATCCTATCCTATCCTCAATCCTATGATATCCTCTATCTTATCCTCTATAATAACCGTATACTCTATCATATCCTATCCTCTATCCTATAATATCGTATATCCTATCCTATCCTCTATCCTATCCTATCCTCTATCCTATTCTATCCTCTATCCTATCTTATCCTCTATCCTATCCTATCCTCTATCCTATCCTCTATCCTATCCTCAATCCTATCCTCTATCCTATCCTCTATCCTATCCTATCGTCTATCCTATCCTTTCCTCAATCCTATCCTATCCTCTATCCTATCCTATCCTCAATCCTATCCTATCCCATATCCTATCCTATACTCTATCCATCGTATCCTCTATCCTATCCCATCATCTATCCTATCCTATCGTCTATCCTATAATATCCTCTATCCTATCCTATCCTCGAGCCTATCCTGTATCCTATCGTATGCTCAATCCTATCCCATCCTCTATCCTATCCTGCCCTCTATCCTATCCTATCCTGTATCCTATAATATCCTCTACCCTATCCTATCATCTAACCTATCCTATCCTCAAACCTATCCAATCCTCTATCCTATACTATCCTCTATCCTATCCTAGTCTCAATCCTATCCAATCCTCTACCCTATCCTATCCTCTATCCTATCCAATCACCTATCCTATCCTCTATTCTATCGTATCCTCTGTACTATCCTATCCTCTATCCTATGCTATCCTCTATCCTATAATATCATCTATCCTATCCTATTCTCTATCCTATCCTATCCTGTATCCTATGCTATCCTCTATCCTATCCTATCCTCTATCCTATCCTATCCTGTATCCTATCCTATCCTCTACCCTTTCCTATCCTCTATCCTATCCTATCCTCTATCCTATCCTATCCTCTATCCTATACTATCCTGTATCCTATCCTATCCTGTATCCTATCCTATCCTCTATCCTATCCTATCCTCTATCCTATCCTATCCTCTATCCTATCCGATCCTCTATCCTATCCCATCCTCTATCCTATCCTATCCTCTATCCTATCCTATCTTCTATCCTAGCCTATCCTCTATCCTATCCTATCCTGTATCCTATCCTATCCTCTATCCTATCCTATCCTCTATCCTATCCTATCCTCTATCCTATCCTTTCCGCTATCCTATCCTATCCTCTATAATATCGTATCCTCTGTCCTATCCTTGCTCCATCCTATAATGTCATATATTCTATCCTATTCTCTATCCTATCCTATCCTATCATCTATCGTATCCTATCCTCTATCGTATCCTATCCTCTATCCTATCCAATCCTATATCCTATGCTCTATCGTATCTTATCCTCTATCCTATCCTATCCTTTATCCGATTCTATCCTCTATCCTATCCTATACTCTGTCCTATCCTTTCCACTATCCTATCTTATGCTCTATCCTATCCTATCCTCCATCCTATCCTATCCTCTATCCTATCCTATCCTCTATCCTATCCTATCCTCTATCCTATCCTATCCTCTTATCCTATCCTATCCTCTATCCTATCCTATCCTATTCTCTATCCTATCCTATCCTCTATCCTATCCATTCCTCTATACTATCCTATCCTCTATCGTATCCTATCCTCTATCCTATCCAATCCTATATCCTATACTCTATCCTATCCTATCCTCTATCCTATCCTATCCTCTATCCGATCCTATCCTCTATCCTATCCTATACTCTATCCTAGCCTATCCTCTATCCTATCCTATCCTCTATCGTATCCTATTCTCTATCCTATCCAATCCTATATCGTATCCTCTATCCTATCCTATCCACTATCCTATCCTATCCTGTATCCTATGCTATCCTCTATCCTATCCTATCCTCTATCCTATCCTACCCTCTATCCTATCCTCTATCCTATCCTATCCTTTATCCTATCCTATCCTCTATCATATCCTATCCTCTATCCTATCCTCTCCTCTATAATATCGTATCCTCTATCATATCCTATCCTCTATCCTATCCTATACTCTATCCTATCCGATCCTCTATCCTATCCTCTCCTCTATAATATCGTATCCTCTATCATATCCTATCCTCTTTCCTATAATATCATCTATCCTATTCTATACTCTATCTTATCCTATCCGCTATCCTATCCTATCCTGTATCCTATCCTATCCTCTATCCTATCCTATCCTCTATCCTATCCTATCCTCTATCCTATCCTATCCTCTATCCTATCCCATCCTCTATCCTATCCTATCCTCTATCCTATCCTATCCTCTATCCTATCCTTTCCGCTATCCTATCCTATTCTCTATAATATCGTATCCTCTGTCCTATCCTTGCTCTATCCTATAATATCATATATCCTATCCTATTCTCTATCCTATCCTATCCTATCCTATTCTCTATCCTATCCTATCCTATCATCTATCCTATTCTATACTCTATCGTATCCTATCCTCTATCCTATCCAATCCTACATCCTATGTTCTATCATATCTTATCCTCTATCCTATCCTATCCTCTATCCTATCCTATCCTCTATCCTATCCTTTCCGCTATCCTATCCTATTCTCTATAATATCGTATCCTCTGTCCTATCCTTGCTCTATCCTATAATATCATATATCCTATCCTATTCTCTATCCTATCCTATCCTATCCTATTCTCTATCCTATCCTATCCTATCATCTATCCTATTCTATACTCTATCGTATCCTATCCTCTATCCTATCCAATCCTACATCCTATGTTCTATCATATCTTATCCTCTATCCTATCCTGTCCTTTATCCGATCCTATCCTCTATCCTATCCTATACTCTGTCCTATCCTTTCCACTATCCTATCTTATGCTCTATCCTATCCTATCCGCCATCCTATCCTATCCTCTATCCTATAATATCATCTATCCTATCCTATTCTCTATCCTATCCTTTCCACTATCCTATCTTATGCTCTATCCTATCCTATCCTCCATCCTATCCTATCCTCTATCCTATAATATCATCTATCCTATCCTATTCTCTATCCTATCCTATCCTGTATCCTATGCTATCCTCTATCCTATCCTATCCTCTATCCTATCCTTTCCGCTATCCTATCCTATCCTCTATAATATCGTATCCTCTGTCCTATCCTTGCTCCATCCTATAATGTCATATATTCTATCCTATTCTCTATCCTATCCTATCCTATCATCTATCGTATCCTATCCTCTATCGTATCCTATCCTCTATCCTATCCAATCCTATATCCTATGCTCTATCGTATCTTATCCTCTATCCTATCCTATCCTTTATCCGATTCTATCCTCTATCCTATCCTATACTCTGTCCTATCCTTTCCACTATCCTATCTTATGCTCTATCCTATCCTATCCTCCATCCTATCCTATCCTCTATCCTATCCTATCCTCTATCCTATCCTATCCTCTATCCTATCCTATCCTCTTATCCTATCCTATCCTCTATCCTATCCTATCCTATCCTCTATCCTATCCTATCCTCTATCCTATCCATTCCTCTATACTATCCTATCCTCTATCGTATCCTATCCTCTATCCTATCCAATCCTATATCCTATACTCTATCCTATCCTATCCTCTATCCTATCCTATCCTCTATCCGATCCTATCCTCTATCCTATCCTATACTCTGTCCTATCCTTTCCACTATCCTACCTTATGCTCTATCCTATCCTATCCTCCATCCTATCCTATCCTCTATCCTATAATATCATCTATCCTATCCTATTCTCTATCCTATCCTATCCTCTATCCTATCCTATCCTCTTATCCTATCCTATCCTCTATCCTATCCTATCCTATATCCTATCCTATCCTCTATCCTATAATATCATCTATCCTATCCTATTCTCTATCCTATCCTATCCTGTATCCTATGCTATCCTCTATCCTATCCTGTCCTCTATCCTATCCTATCCTGTATCCTATCCTATCCTCTATCCTATCCTATCCTCTATCCTATCCTATCCTCTATCCTATCCTATCCTCTATCCTATCCCATCCTCTATCCTATCCTATCCTCTATCCTATCCTATCCTCTATCGTATCCTTTCCGCTATCCTCTCCTATTCTCTATAATATCGTATCCTCTGTCCTATCCTTGCTCTATCCTATAATATCATATATCCTATCCTATTCTCTATCCTATCCTATCCTATCATCTATCGTATCCTATCCTCTATCGTATCCTATCCTCTATCCTATCCAATCCTATATCCTATGCTCTATCGTATCTTATCCTCTATCCTATCCTATCCTTTATCCGATTCTATCCTCTATCCTATCCTATACTCTGTCCTATCCTTTCCACTATCCTATCTTATGCTCTATCCTATCCTATCCTCCATCCTATCCTATCCTCTATCCTATCCTATCCTCTATCCTATCCTATCCTCTATCCTATCCTATCCTCTATCCGATCCTATCCTCTATCCTATCCTATACTCTATCCTAGCCTATCCTCTATCCTATCCTATCCTCTATCGTATCCTATTCTCTATCCTATCCAATCCTATATCGTATCCTCTATCCTATCCTATCCACTATCCTATCCTATCCTGTATCCTATGCTATCCTCTATCCTATCCTATCCTCTATCCTATCCTACCCTCTATCCTATCCTCTATCCTATCCTATCCTTTATCCTATCCTATCCTCTATCATATCCTATCCTCTATCCTATCCTCTCCTCTATAATATCGTATCCTCTATCATATCCTATCCTCTATCCTATCCTATACTCTATCCTATCCGATCCTCTATCCTATCCTCTCCTCTATAATATCGTATCCTCTATCATATCCTATCCTCTTTCCTATAATATCCTCTATCCTATCCTATCCTCTATCCTATCCTTTCCGCTATCCTATCCTATTCTCTATAATATCGTATCCTCTGTCCTATCCTTGCTCTATCCTATAATATCATATATCCTATCCTATTCTCTATCCTATCCTATCCTATCCTATTCTCTATCCTATCCTATCCTATCATCTATCCTATTCTATACTCTATCGTATCCTATCCTCTATCCTATCCAATCCTACATCCTATGTTCTATCATATCTTATCCTCTATCCTATCCTGTCCTTTATCCGATCCTATCCTCTATCCTATCCTATACTCTGTCCTATCCTTTCCACTATCCTATCTTATGCTCTATCCTATCCTATCCGCCATCCTATCCTATCCTCTATCCTATAATATCATCTATCCTATCCTATTCTCTATCCTATCCTTTCCACTATCCTATCTTATGCTCTATCCTATCCTATCCTCCATCCTATCCTATCCTCTATCCTATAATATCATCTATCCTATCCTATTCTCTATCCTATCCTATCCTGTATCCTATGCTATCCTCTATCCTATCCTATCCTCTATCCTATCCTTTCCGCTATCCTATCCTATCCTCTATAATATCGTATCCTCTGTCCTATCCTTGCTCCATCCTATAATGTCATATATTCTATCCTATTCTCTATCCTATCCTATCCTATCATCTATCGTATCCTATCCTCTATCGTATCCTATCCTCTATCCTATCCAATCCTATATCCTATGCTCTATCGTATCTTATCCTCTATCCTATCCTATCCTTTATCCGATTCTATCCTCTATCCTATCCTATACTCTGTCCTATCCTTTCCACTATCCTATCTTATGCTCTATCCTATCCTATCCTCCATCCTATCCTATCCTCTATCCTATCCTATCCTCTATCCTATCCTATCCTCTATCCTATCCTATCCTCTTATCCTATCCTATCCTCTATCCTATCCTATCCTATCCTCTATCCTATCCTATCCTCTATCCTATCCATTCCTCTATACTATCCTATCCTCTATCGTATCCTATCCTCTATCCTATCCAATCCTATATCCTATACTCTATCCTATCCTATCCTCTATCCTATCCTATCCTCTATCCGATCCTATCCTCTATCCTATCCTATACTCTGTCCTATCCTTTCCACTATCCTACCTTATGCTCTATCCTATCCTATCCTCCATCCTATCCTATCCTCTATCCTATAATATCATCTATCCTATCCTATTCTCTATCCTATCCTATCCTCTATCCTATCCTATCCTCTTATCCTATCCTATCCTCTATCCTATCCTATCCTATATCCTATCCTATCCTCTATCCTATAATATCATCTATCCTATCCTATTCTCTATCCTATCCTATCCTGTATCCTATGCTATCCTCTATCCTATCCTGTCCCTATCCTATCCTGTATCCTATCCTATCCTCTATCCTATCCTATCCTCTATCCTATCCTATCCTCTATCCTATCCTATCCTCTATCCTATCCCATCCTCTATCCTATCCTATCCTCTATCCTATCCTATCCTCTATCCTATCCTTTCCGCTATCCTCTCCTATTCTCTATAATATCGTATCCTCTGTCCTATCCTTGCTCTATCCTATAATATCATATATCCTATCCTATTCTCTATCCTATCCTATCCTATCATCTATCGTATCCTATCCTCTATCGTATCCTATCCTCTATCCTATCCAATCCTATATCCTATGCTCTATCGTATCTTATCCTCTATCCTATCCTATCCTTTATCCGATTCTATCCTCTATCCTATCCTATACTCTGTCCTATCCTTTCCACTATCCTATCTTATGCTCTATCCTATCCTATCCTCCATCCTATCCTATCCTCTATCCTATCCTATCCTCTATCCTATCCTATCCTCTATCCTATCCTATCCTCTATCCGATCCTATCCTCTATCCTATCCTATACTCTATCCTAGCCTATCCTCTATCCTATCCTATCCTCTATCGTATCCTATTCTCTATCCTATCCAATCCTATATCGTATCCTCTATCCTATCCTATCCACTATCCTATCCTATCCTGTATCCTATGCTATCCTCTATCCTATCCTATCCTCTATCCTATCCTACCCTCTATCCTATCCTCTATCCTATCCTATCCTTTATCCTATCCTATCCTCTATCATATCCTATCCTCTATCCTATCCTCTCCTCTATAATATCGTATCCTCTATCATATCCTATCCTCTATCCTATCCTATACTCTATCCTATCCGATCCTCTATCCTATCCTCTCCTCTATAATATCGTATCCTCTATCATATCCTATCCTCTTTCCTATAATATCATCTATCCTATTCTATACTCTATCTTATCCTATCCGCTATCCTATCCTATCCTGTATCCTATCCTATCCTCTATCCTATCCTATCCTCTATCCTATCCTATCCTCTATCCTATCCTATCCTCTATCCTATCCCATCCTCTATCCTATCCTATCCTCTATCCTATCCTATCCTCTATCCTATCCTTTCCGCTATCCTATCCTATTCTCTATAATATCGTATCCTCTGTCCTATCCTTGCTCTATCCTATAATATCATATATCCTATCCTATTCTCTATCCTATCCTATCCTATCCTATTCTCTATCCTATCCTATCCTATCATCTATCCTATTCTATACTCTATCGTATCCTATCCTCTATCCTATCCAATCCTACATCCTATGTTCTATCATATCTTATCCTCTATCCTATCCTATCCTCTATCCTATCCTATCCTCTATCCTATCCTTTCCGCTATCCTATCCTATTCTCTATAATATCGTATCCTCTGTCCTATCCTTGCTCTATCCTATAATATCATATATCCTATCCTATTCTCTATCCTATCCTATCCTATCCTATTCTCTATCCTATCCTATCCTATCATCTATCCTATTCTATACTCTATCGTATCCTATCCTCTATCCTATCCAATCCTACATCCTATGTTCTATCATATCTTATCCTCTATCCTATCCTGTCCTTTATCCGATCCTATCCTCTATCCTATCCTATACTCTGTCCTATCCTTTCCACTATCCTATCTTATGCTCTATCCTATCCTATCCTCCATCCTATCCTATCCTCTATCCTATAATATCATCTATCCTATCCTATTCTCTATCCTATCCTTTCCACTATCCTATCTTATGCTCTATCCTATCCTATCCTCTATCCTATAATATCCTCTATCCTATCCTATCCTCTACCCTATCCAATCCCCTATCTTATCCTCTATCCTATCCTATCCTCCATCCTATATTATCCTCTATAATATCCAATTTTCTATCCTATCCTATCCTCTATCCTATCCTCTATTCTATCCTCTATCCTATCCTATCCTATCCTCAATCCTATCCAATCCTCTATCCTATCCTATCCTCTATTCTATCCTCTATTCTATCCTCTATCCTATCCTATCCTCAATCCTATCCTATCCCCTATCCTATCCTATCCTCTATTCTATCCTATCCTCTATCCTATAATATCCTCTATACTATCCTATCCACTATCCTATCCTATCCTCTATCCTATCGTATCCTCTATCCTATCACATCCTCTATCCTATCCTATATTCTATCCTATAATATCTTCTATCCTATTCAATCCTCTATCCTATCCTCTATCCTATCCTCTATCCTATCCTATCCTCTATCCTATAATATCCTCTATACTATCCTATCCACTATCCTATCCTATCCTCTACCCTATCCTATCCTCTATCCTATAATATCCTCTATCCTATCCTATCCTCTATCCTATCCATTCCTCTATCCTGTCCTCTATTCTATCCTCTATCCTATCCTATCCTATATCCTATAATATCCTCTATCCTATCCTATCCTCTATCATATAATACCCCCTATCCTATCCTATCCTGTATACTATAATATCCTCTATCCTATCCTATACTCTATCCTATCCTCCATCCTATAATATCCTCTATCCTATCCAATCCTCTATCCTATCCTATCCTCTATCCTATCTTCTATCCTATATTATCCTCTATCCTATCCTATCCTCTATCCTATCCTATCCTATCCTCTATCCTATTCTATCCTCTATCCTATTCTATCCTCTATCCTATTCTATCCTCTATCCTATTCTATCCTCTATCGTATCCACGAGCCTATCCTATCCTCTATCCTATCCTATCCTCTATCCTATCCTATCCTCAATCCTATGATATCCTCTATCTTATCCTCTATAATAACCGTATACTCTATCATATCCTATCCTCTATCCTATAATATCGTATATCCTATCCTATCCTCTATCCTATCCTATCCTCTATCCTATTCTATCCTCTATCCTATCTTATCCTCTATCCTATCCTATCCTCTATCCTATCCTCTATCCTATCCTCAATCCTATCCTCTATCCTATCCTCTATCCTATCCTATCGTCTATCCTATCCTTTCCTCAATCCTATCCTATCCTCTATCCTATCCTATCCTCAATCCTATCCTATCCCATATCCTATCCTATACTCTATCCATCGTATCCTCTATCCTATCCCATCATCTATCCTATCCTATCGTCTATCCTATAATATCCTCTATCCTATCCTATCCTCGAGCCTATCCTGTATCCTATCGTATGCTCAATCCTATCCCATCCTCTATCCTATCCTATCCTCTATCCTATCCAATCACCTATCCTATCCTCTATTCTATCGTATCCTCTGTCCTATCCTATCCTCTATCCTATGCTATCCTCTATCCTATAATATCATCTATCCTATCCTATTCTCTATCCTATCCTATCCTGTATCCTATGCTATCCTCTATCCTATCCTATCCTCTATCCTATCCTATCCTGTATCCTATCCTATCCTCTACCCTTTCCTATCCTCTATCCTATCCTATCCTCTATCCTATCCTATCCTCTATCCTATACTATCCTGTATCCTATCCTATCCTGTATCCTATCCTATCCTCTATCCTATCCTATCCTCTATCCTATCCTATCCTCTATCCTATCCGATCCTCTATCCTATCCCATCCTCTATCCTATCCTATCCTCTATCCTATCCTATCTTCTATCCTAGCCTATCCTCTATCCTATCCTATCCTGTATCCTATCCTATCCTCTATCCTATCCTATCCTCTATCCTATCCTATCCTCTATCCTATCCTTTCCGCTATCCTATCCTATCCTCTATAATATCGTATCCTCTGTCCTATCCTTGCTCCATCCTATAATGTCATATATTCTATCCTATTCTCTATCCTATCCTATCCTATCATCTATCGTATCCTATCCTCTATCGTATCCTATCCTCTATCCTATCCAATCCTATATCCTATGCTCTATCGTATCTTATCCTCTATCCTATCCTATCCTTTATCCGATTCTATCCTCTATCCTATCCTATACTCTGTCCTATCCTTTCCACTATCCTATCTTATGCTCTATCCTATCCTATCCTCCATCCTATCCTATCCTCTATCCTATCCTATCCTCTATCCTATCCTATCCTCTATCCTATCCTATCCTCTTATCCTATCCTATCCTCTATCCTATCCTATCCTATTCTCTATCCTATCCTATCCTCTATCCTATCCATTCCTCTATACTATCCTATCCTCTATCGTATCCTATCCTCTATCCTATCCAATCCTATATCCTATACTCTATCCTATCCTATCCTCTATCCTATCCTATCCTCTATCCGATCCTATCCTCTATCCTATCCTATACTCTATCCTAGCCTATCCTCTATCCTATCCTATCCTCTATCGTATCCTATTCTCTATCCTATCCAATCCTATATCGTATCCTCTATCCTATCCTATCCACTATCCTATCCTATCCTGTATCCTATGCTATCCTCTATCCTATCCTATCCTCTATCCTATCCTACCCTCTATCCTATCCTCTATCCTATCCTATCCTTTATCCTATCCTATCCTCTATCATATCCTATCCTCTATCCTATCCTCTCCTCTATAATATCGTATCCTCTATCATATCCTATCCTCTATCCTATCCTATACTCTATCCTATCCGATCCTCTATCCTATCCTCTCCTCTATAATATCGTATCCTCTATCATATCCTATCCTCTTTCCTATAATATCATCTATCCTATTCTATACTCTATCTTATCCTATCCGCTATCCTATCCTATCCTGTATCCTATCCTATCCTCTATCCTATCCTATCCTCTATCCTATCCTATCCTCTATCCTATCCTATCCTCTATCCTATCCCATCCTCTATCCTATCCTATCCTCTATCCTATCCTATCCTCTATCCTATCCTTTCCGCTATCCTATCCTATTCTCTATAATATCGTATCCTCTGTCCTATCCTTGCTCTATCCTATAATATCATATATCCTATCCTATTCTCTATCCTATCCTATCCTATCCTATTCTCTATCCTATCCTATCCTATCATCTATCCTATTCTATACTCTATCGTATCCTATCCTCTATCCTATCCAATCCTACATCCTATGTTCTATCATATCTTATCCTCTATCCTATCCTATCCTCTATCCTATCCTATCCTCTATCCTATCCTTTCCGCTATCCTATCCTATTCTCTATAATATCGTATCCTCTGTCCTATCCTTGCTCTATCCTATAATATCATATATCCTATCCTATTCTCTATCCTATCCTATCCTATCCTATTCTCTATCCTATCCTATCCTATCATCTATCCTATTCTATACTCTATCGTATCCTATCCTCTATCCTATCCAATCCTACATCCTATGTTCTATCATATCTTATCCTCTATCCTATCCTGTCCTTTATCCGATCCTATCCTCTATCCTATCCTATACTCTGTCCTATCCTTTCCACTATCCTATCTTATGCTCTATCCTATCCTATCCTCCATCCTATCCTATCCTCTATCCTATAATATCATCTATCCTATCCTATTCTCTATCCTATCCTTTCCACTATCCTATCTTATGCTCTATCCTATCCTATCCTCCATCCTATCCTATCCTCTATCCTATAATATCATCTATCCTATCCTATTCTCTATCCTATCCTATCCTGTATCCTATGCTATCCTCTATCCTATCCTATCCTCTATCCTATCCTATCCTGTATCCTATCCTATCCTCTACCCTTTCCTATCCTCTATCCTATCCTATCCTCTATCCTATCCTATCCTCTACCCTTTCCTATCCTCTATCCTATCCTATCCTCTATCCTATCCTATCCTCTATCCTATACTATCCTGTATCCTATCCTATCCTGTATCCTATCCTATCCTCTATCCTAGCCTATCCTCTATCCTATCCTATCCTGTATCCTATCCTATCCTCTATCCTATCCTATCCTCTATCCTATCCTATCCTCTATCCTATCCTTTCCGCTATCCTATCCTATCCTCTATAATATCGTATCCTCTGTCCTATCCTTGCTCCATCCTATAATGTCATATATTCTATCCTATTCTCTATCCTATCCTATCCTATCATCTATCGTATCCTATCCTCTATCGTATCCTATCCTCTATCCTATCCAATCCTATATCCTATGCTCTATCGTATCTTATCCTCTATCCTATCCTATCCTTTATCCGATTCTATCCTCTATCCTATCCTATACTCTGTCCTATCCTTTCCACTATCCTATCTTATGCTCTATCCTATCCTATCCTCCATCCTATCCTATCCTCTATCCTATCCTATCCTCTATCCTATCCTATCCTCTATCCTATCCTATCCTCTTATCCTATCCTATCCTCTATCCTATCCTATCCTATCCTCTATCCTATCCTATCCTCTATCCTATCCATTCCTCTATACTATCCTATCCTCTATCGTATCCTATCCTCTATCCTATCCAATCCTATATCCTATACTCTATCCTATCCTATCCTCTATCCTATCCTATCCTCTATCCGATCCTATCCTCTATCCTATCCTATACTCTGTCCTATCCTTTCCACTATCCTACCTTATGCTCTATCCTATCCTATCCTCCATCCTATCCTATCCTCTATCCTATAATATCATCTATCCTATCCTATTCTCTATCCTATCCTATCCTCTATCCTATCCTATCCTCTTATCCTATCCTATCCTCTATCCTATCCTATCCTATATCCTATCCTATCCTCTATCCTATAATATCATCTATCCTATCCTATTCTCTATCCTATCCTATCCTGTATCCTATGCTATCCTCTATCCTATCCTATCCTCTATCCTATCCTATCCTGTATCCTATCCTATCCTCTATCCTATCCTATCCTCTATCCTATCCTATCCTCTATCCTATCCTATCCTCTATCCTATCCCATCCTCTATCCTATCCTATCCTCTATCCTATCCTATCCTCTATCCTATCCTATCCTCTATCCTATCCTATCCTCTACCCTTTCCTATCCTCTATCCTATCCTATCCTCTATCCTATCCTATCCTCTATCCTATACTATCCTGTATCCTATCCTATCCTGTATCCTATCCTATCCTCTATCCTAGCCTATCCTCTATCCTATCCTATCCTGTATCCTATCCTATCCTCTATCCTATCCTATCCTCTATCCTATCCTATCCTCTATCCTATCCTTTCCGCTATCCTATCCTATCCTCTATAATATCGTATCCTCTGTCCTATCCTTGCTCCATCCTATAATGTCATATATTCTATCCTATTCTCTATCCTATCCTATCCTATCATCTATCGTATCCTATCCTCTATCGTATCCTATCCTCTATCCTATCCAATCCTATATCCTATGCTCTATCGTATCTTATCCTCTATCCTATCCTATCCTTTATCCGATTCTATCCTCTATCCTATCCTATACTCTGTCCTATCCTTTCCACTATCCTATCTTATGCTCTATCCTATCCTATCCTCCATCCTATCCTATCCTCTATCCTATCCTATCCTCTATCCTATCCTATCCTCTATCCTATCCTATCCTCTTATCCTATCCTATCCTCTATCCTATCCTATCCTATCCTCTATCCTATCCTATCCTCTATCCTATCCATTCCTCTATACTATCCTATCCTCTATCGTATCCTATCCTCTATCCTATCCAATCCTATATCCTATACTCTATCCTATCCTATCCTCTATCCTATCCTATCCTCTATCCGATCCTATCCTCTATCCTATCCTATACTCTGTCCTATCCTTTCCACTATCCTACCTTATGCTCTATCCTATCCTATCCTCCATCCTATCCTATCCTCTATCCTATAATATCATCTATCCTATCCTATTCTCTATCCTATCCTATCCTCTATCCTATCCTATCCTCTTATCCTATCCTATCCTCTATCCTATCCTATCCTATATCCTATCCTATCCTCTATCCTATAATATCATCTATCCTATCCTATTCTCTATCCTATCCTATCCTGTATCCTATGCTATCCTCTATCCTATCCTATCCTCTATCCTATCCTATCCTGTATCCTATCCTATCCTCTATCCTATCCTATCCTCTATCCTATCCTATCCTCTATCCTATCCTATCCTCTATCCTATCCCATCCTCTATCCTATCCTATCCTCTATCCTATCCTATCCTCTATCCTATCCTTTCCGCTATCCTCTCCTATTCTCTATAATATCGTATCCTCTGTCCTATCCTTGCTCTATCCTATAATATCATATATCCTATCCTATTCTCTATCCTATCCTATCCTATCATCTATCGTATCCTATCCTCTATCGTATCCTATCCTCTATCCTATCCAATCCTATATCCTATGCTCTATCGTATCTTATCCTCTATCCTATCCTATCCTTTATCCGATTCTATCCTCTATCCTATCCTATACTCTGTCCTATCCTTTCCACTATCCTATCTTATGCTCTATCCTATCCTATCCTCCATCCTATCCTATCCTCTATCCTATCCTATCCTCTATCCTATCCTATCCTCTATCCTATCCTATCCTCTTATCCTATCCTATCCTCTATCCTATCCTATCCTATCCTCTATCCTATCCTATCCTCTATCCTATCCATTCCTCTATACTATCCTATCCTCTATCGTATCCTATCCTCTATCCTATCCAATCCTATATCCTATGCTCTATCGTATCTTATCCTCTATCCTATCCTATCCTTTATCCGATTCTATCCTCTATCCTATCCTATACTCTGTCCTATCCTTTCCACTATCCTATCTTATGCTCTATCCTATCCTATCCTCCATCCTATCCTATCCTCTATCCTATCCTATCCTCTATCCTATCCTATCCTCTATCCTATCCTATCCTCTTATCCTATCCTATCCTCTATCCTATCCTATCCTATCCTCTATCCTATCCTATCCTCTATCCTATCCATTCCTCTATACTATCCTATCCTCTATCGTATCCTATCCTCTATCCTATCCAATCCTATATCCTATACTCTATCCTATCCTATCCTCTATCCTATCCTATCCTCTATCCGATCCTATCCTCTATCCTATCCTATACTCTGTCCTATCCTTTCCACTATCCTACCTTATGCTCTATCCTATCCTATCCTCCATCCTATCCTATCCTCTATCCTATAATATCATCTATCCTATCCTATTCTCTATCCTATCCTATCCTCTATCCTATCCTATCCTCTTATCCTATCCTATCCTCTATCCTATCCTATCCTATATCCTATCCTATCCTCTATCCTATAATATCATCTATCCTATCCTATTCTCTATCCTATCCTATCCTGTATCCTATCCTATCCTCTTATCCTATCCTATCCTCTATCCTATCCTATCCTATCCTCTATCCTATCCTATCCTCTATCCTATCCATTCCTCTATACTATCCTATCCTCTATCGTATCCTATCCTCTATCCTATCCAATCCTATATCCTATACTCTATCCTATCCTATCCTCTATCCTATCCTATCCTCTATCCGATCCTATCCTCTATCCTATCCTATACTCTGTCCTATCCTTTCCACTATCCTACCTTATGCTCTATCCTATCCTATCCTCCATCCTATCCTATCCTCTATCCTATAATATCATCTATCCTATCCTATTCTCTATCCTATCCTATCCTCTATCCTATCCTATCCTCTTATCCTATCCTATCCTCTATCCTATCCTATCCTATATCCTATCCTATCCTCTATCCTATAATATCATCTATCCTATCCTATTCTCTATCCTATCCTATCCTGTATCCTATGCTATCCTCTATCCTATCCTATCCTCTATCCTATCCTATCCTGTATCCTATCCTATCCTCTATCCTATCCTATCCTCTATCCTATCCTATCCTCTATCCTATCCTATCCTCTATCCTATCCCATCCGCTATCCTATCCTATCCTCTATAATATCGTATCCTCTGTCCTATCCTTGCTCCATCCTATAATGTCATATATTCTATCCTATTCTCTATCCTATCCTATCCTATCATCTATCGTATCCTATCCTCTATCGTATCCTATCCTCTATCCTATCCAATCCTATATCCTATGCTCTATCGTATCTTATCCTCTATCCTATCCTATCCTTTATCCGATTCTATCCTCTATCCTATCCTATACTCTGTCCTATCCTTTCCACTATCCTATCTTATGCTCTATCCTATCCTATCCTCTATCCTAGCCTATCCTCTATCCTATCCTATCCTGTATCCTATCCTATCCTCTATCCTATCCATTCCTCTATACTATCCTATCCTCTATCGTATCCTATACTCTGTCCTATCCTTTCCACTATCCTATCTTATGCTCTATCCTATCCTATCCTCCATCCTATCCTATCCTCTATCCTATCCTATCCTCTATCCTATCCTATCCTCTATCCTATCCTATCCTCTTATCCTATCCTATCCTCTATCCTATCCTATCCTATCCTCTTATCCTATCCTATCCTCTATCCTATCCTATCCTATCCTATCCTCTTATCCTATCCTATCCTCTATCCTATCCTATCCTATCCTCTATCCTATCCTATCCTCTATCCTATCCATTCCTCTATACTATCCTATCCTCTATCGTATCCTATCCTCTATCCTATCCAATCCTATATCCTATACTCTGTCCTATCCTTTCCACTATCCTACCTTATGCTCTATCCTATCCTATCCTCCATCCTATCCTATCCTCTATCCTATAATATCATCTATCCTATCCTATTCTCTATCCTATCCTATCCTCTATCCTATCCTATCCTCTTATCCTATCCTATCCTCTATCCTATCCTATCCTCTATCCTATCCCATCCTCTATCCTATCCTATCCTCTATCCTATCCTATCCTCTATCCTATCCTTTCCGCTATCCTATCCTATTCTCTATAATATCGTATCCTCTGTCCTATCCTTGCTCTATCCTATAATATCATATATCCTATCCTATTCTCTATCCTATCCTATCCTATCCTATTCTCTATCCTATCCTATCCTATCATCTATCCTATTCTATACTCTATCGTATCCTATCCTCTATCCTATCCAATCCTACATCCTATGTTCTATCATATCTTATCCTCTATCCTATCCTATCCTCTATCCTATCCTATCCTCTATCCTATCCTTTCCGCTATCCTATCCTATTCTCTATAATATCGTATCCTCTGTCCTATCCTTGCTCTATCCTATAATATCATATATCCTATCCTATTCTCTATCCTATCCTATCCTATCCTATTCTCTATCCTATCCTATCCTATCATCTATCCTATTCTATACTCTATCGTATCCTATCCTCTATCCTATCCAATCCTACATCCTATGTTCTATCATATCTTATCCTCTATCCTATCCTGTCCTTTATCCGATCCTATCCTCTATCCTATCCTATACTCTGTCCTATCCTTTCCACTATCCTATCTTATGCTCTATCCTATCCTATCCTCCATCCTATCCTATCCTCTATCCTATAATATCATCTATCCTATCCTATTCTCTATCCTATCCTATCCTGTATCCTATGCTATCCTCTATCCTATCCTATCCTCTATCCTATCCTATCCTGTATCCTATCCTATCCTCTACCCTTTCCTATCCTCTATCCTATCCTATCCTCTATCCTAGCCTATCCTCTATCCTATCCTATCCTGTATCCTATCCTATCCTCTATCCTATCCTATCCTCTATCCTATCCTATCCTCTATCCTATCCTTTCCGCTATCCTATCCTATCCTCTATAATATCGTATCCTCTGTCCTATGCTTGCTCCATCCTATAATGTCATATATTCTATCCTATTCTCTATCCTATCCTATCCTATCATCTATCGTATCCTATCCTCTATCGTATCCTATCCTCTATCCTATCCAATCCTATATCCTATGCTCTATCGTATCTTATCCTCTATCCTATCCTATCCTTTATCCGATTCTATCCTCTATCCTATCCTATACTCTGTCCTATCCTTTCCACTATCCTATCTTATGCTCTATCCTATCCTATCCTCCATCCTATCCTATCCTCTATCCTATCCTATCCTCTATCCTATCCTATCCTCTATCCTATCCTATCCTCTTATCCTATCCTATCCTCTATCCTATCCTATCCTATCCTCTATCCTATCCTATCCTCTATCCTATCCTATCCTCTATCCTATAATATCATCTATCCTATCCTATTCTCTATCCTATCCTATCCTGTATCCTATGCTATCCTCTATCCTATCCTATCCTCTATCCTATCCTATCCTGTATCCTATCCTATCCTCTATCCTATCCTATCCTCTATCCTATCCTATCCTCTATCCTATCCTATCCTCTATCCTATCCCATCCTCTATCCTATCCTATCCTCTATCCTATCCTATCCTCTATCCTATCCTTTCCGCTATCCTCTCCTATTCTCTATAATATCGTATCCTCTGTCCTATCCTTGCTCTATCCTATAATATCATATATCCTATCCTATTCTCTATCCTATCCTATCCTATCATCTATCCTATTCTATACTCTATCCTATCCTATCCTCTATCCTATCCTATCCTCTATCCTATCCTCTATCCTATCCTATCCTCTATCCTATCCTATCCTCTATCCTATCCTATCCTCTACCCTATCCTATCCTCTATACTATCCTATCCTCTATCCTATCCTATCCTCTATCCTATCCTATCCTCTATCCTATCCTTTCCGCTATCCTATCCTATCCTCTATAATATCGTATCCTCTGTCCTATGCTTGCTCCATCCTATAATGTCATATATTCTATCCTATTCTCTATCCTATCCTATCCTATCATCTATCCTATTCTATACTCTATCCTATCCTATCCTCTATCCTATCCTATCCTCTATCCTATCCTCTATCCTATCATATCCTCTATCCTATCCTATCCTCTATCCTATCCTATCCTCTATCCTATCCTATGCTCTATCCTATCCTATCCTCTATCCTATCCCATCCTCTATCCTATCGTATCCTCTATCCTATCCTATCCTCTATCCTATCCTATCCTCTATACTATCCTATCCTCTATCCTATCCTATCCTCTATCCTATACTATCCTGTATCCTATCCTATACTGTATCCTATCCTATCCTCTATCCTATCCTATCCACTATCCTATCCTATCCTGTATCCTATGCTATCCTCTATCCTATCCTATCCTCTATCCTATCCTATCCTCTATCCTATCCTATCCTCTATCCTATCCTATCCTATCCTATCCTCTATCCTATCCTATCCTTTATCCTATCCTATCCTCTATGCTATCCTATCCTCTATCCTATCCTCTCCTCTATAATATCGTATGCTCTATCATATCCTATCCTCTTTCCTATAATATCATCTATCCTATTCTATACTCTATCTTATCCTATCCGCTATCCTATCCTATCCTGTATCCTATCATATCCTCTATCCTATCCTATCCTCTATCCTATCCTATCCTCTATCCTATCCTATGCTCTATCCTATCCTATCCTCTATCCTATCCCATCATCTATCCTATCGTATCCTCTATCCTATCCTATCCTCTATCCTATCCTTTCCGCTATCCTATCCTATTCTCTATAATATCGTATCCTCTGTCCTATCCTTGCTCTATCCTATAATATCATATATCCTATCCTATTCTCTATCCTATCCTATCCTATCATCTATCCTATTCTATACTCTATCCTATCCTATCCGCTATCCTATCCTATCCTCTATCATATCCTATCCTATATCCTATCCAATCCCCTATCCTATCCTCTATCCTATCCTATCCTCTATCCTATCCTATCCTCTATCCTATCCTCTATCCTATCCTATCCTCTATCCTATCCGATCCTCTACCCTATCCTATCCTCTATCCTATCCTATCCTCTATCCTATCCTATCCTCTATCCTATACTATCCTGTATCCTATCCTATCCTGTATCCTATCCTATCCTCTATCCTATCCTATCCTCTATCCTATCCTATCCTCTATCCTATCCTATCCTCTATCCTATCCTATCCTCTATCCTATCCTATCCTATCCTCTATCCTAGCCTATCCTCTATCCTATCCTATCCTGTATCCTATCCTATCCTCTATCCTATCCTATCCTCTATCCTATCCTATCCTCTATCCTATCCTTTCCGCTATCCTATCCTCTATAATATCGTATCCTCTGTCCTATCCTTGCTCTATCCTATAATGTCATATATTCTATCCTATTCTCTATCCTATCCTATCCTATCATCTATCGTATCCTATCCTCTATCGTATCCTATCCTCTGTCCTATCCAATCCTATATCCTATGCTCTATCATATCTTGTCCTCTATCCTATCCTATCCTTTATCCGATCCTATCCTCTATCCTATCCTATACTCTGTCCTATCCTTTCCACTATCCTATCTTATGCTCTATCCTATCCTATCCTCCATCCTATCCTATCCTCTATCCTATCCTATCCTCTATCCTATCCTATACTCTATCCTATCCTATCCTCTTATCCTATCGTATCCTCTATCCTATCCTATCCTATCCTCTATCCTATCCTATCCTCTATCCTATCCTATCCTCTATCCTATCCCATCCTCTATCCTATCCTATCCTCTATCCTATCCTATCCTCTATCCTATCCTTTCCGCTATCCTATCCTATTCTCTATAATATCGTATCCTCTGTCCTATCCTTGCTCTATCCTATAATATCATATATCCTATCCTATTCTCTATCCTATCCTATCCTATCATCTATCTTATTCTATACTCTATCCTATCCTATCCGCTATCCTATCCTATCCTGTATCCTATCCTATCCTCTATCCTATCCTATCCTCTATCCTATCCTATCCTCTATCCTATCCTATCCTCTATCCTATCCCATCCTCTATCCTATCCTATCCTCTATCCTATCCTATCCTCTATCCTATCCTTTCCGCTATCCTATCCTATTCTCTATAATATCGTATCCTCTGTCCTATCCTTGCTCTATCCTATAATATCATATATCCTATCCTATTCTCTATCCTATCCTATCCTATCATCTATCCTATTCTATACTCTATCGTATCCTATCCTCTATCCTATCCAATCCTACATCCTATGTTCTATCATATCTTATCCTCTATCCTATCCTATCCTCTATCCTATCCTATCCTCTATCCTATCCTTTCCGCTATCCTATCCTATTCTCTATAATATCGTATCCTCTGTCCTATCCTTGCTCTATCCTATAATATCATATATCCTATCCTATTCTCTATCCTATCCTATCCTATCCTATTCTCTATCCTATCCTATCCTATCATCTATCCTATTCTATACTCTATCGTATCCTATCCTCTATCCTATCCAATCCTACATCCTATGTTCTATCATATCTTATCCTCTATCCTATCCTGTCCTTTATCCGATCCTATCCTCTATCCCATCCTATACTCTGTCCTATCCATTCCACTATCCTATCTTATGCTCTATCCTATCCTATCCTCCATCCTATCCTATCCTCTATCCTATCCTATCCTCTATCCTATCCCATCCTCTATCCTATCCTATCCTCTATCCTATCCTATCCTCTATCCTATCCTTTCCGCTATCCTATCCTATTCTCTATAATATCGTATCCTCTGTCCTATCCTTGCTCTATCCTATAATATCATATATCCTATCCTATTCTCTATCCTATCCTATCCTATCATCTATCCTATTCTATACTCTATCCTATCCTATCCGCTATCCTATCCTATCCTCTTTCATATCCTATCCTATATCCTATCCAATCCCCTATCCTATCCTCTATCCTATCCTATCCTCTATCCTATCCTATCCTCTATCCTATCCTCTATCCTATCCTCTATCCTATCCTATCCTCTATCCTATCCTATCCTCTACCCTATCCTATCCTCTATCCTATCCTATCCTCTATCCTATCCTATCCTCTATCCTATACTATCCTGTATCCTATCCTATCCTGTATCCTATCCTATCCTCTATCCTATCCTATCCTCTATCCTATCATCTATCCTATCCTATCCTGTATCCTATCCTATCCTCTACCCTTTCCTATCCTCTATCCTATCCTATCCTCTATCCTATCCTATCCTCTATCCTATACTATCCTGTATCCTATCCTATCCTCTACCCTATCCTATCCTCTATCCTATCCTATCCTATATCCTATCCTATCCTCTATCCTATACTATCCTGTATCCTATCCTATACTGTATCCTATCCTATCCTCTATCCTATCCTATCCTCTATCCTATCCTATCCTCTATGCTATCCGATCCTCTATCCTATCCCATCCTCTATCCTATCCTATCCTCTATCCTATCCTATCCTATCCTATCCTCTATCCTATCCTATCCTTTATCCTATCCTATCCTCTATGCTATCCTATCCTCTATCCTATCCTCTCCTCTATAATATCGTATCCTCTATCATATCCTATCCTCTTTCCTATAATATCATCTATCCTATTGTATACTCTATCTTATCCTATCCGCTATCCTATCCTATCCTGTATCCTATCATATCCTCTATCCTATCCTATCCTCTATCCTATCCTATCCTCTATCCTATCCTATGCTCTATCCTATCCTATCCTCTATCCTATCCCATCCTCTATCCTATCGTATCCTCTATCCTATCCTATCCTCTATCCTATCCTTTCCGCTATCCTATCCTATTCTCTATAATATCGTATCCTCTGTCCTATCCTTGCTCTATCCTATAATATCATATATCCTATCCTATTCTCTATCCTATCCTATCCTATCATCTATCCTATCCTATCCTCTATCCTATACTATCCTGTATCCTATCCTATCCTGTATCCTATCCTATCCTCTATCCTATCCTATCCTCTATCCTATCCTATCCTCTATCCTATCCTATCCTCTATCCTATCCCATCCTCTATCCTATCCTATCCTCTATCCTATCCTATCCTCTATCCTAGCCTATCCTCTATCCTATCCTATCCTGTATCCTATCCTATCCTCTATCCTATCCTATCCTCTATCCTATCCTATCCTCTATCCTATCCTTTCCGCTATCCTATCCTATCCTCTATCCTATCCTATCCTCTATCCTATCCTATCCTCTATCCTATCCTATCCTCTATCCTATCCCATCCTCTATCCTATCCTATCCTCTATCCTATCCTATCCTCTATCCTATCCTTTCCGCTATCCTATCCTATTCTCTATAATATCGTATCCTCTGTCCTATCCTTGCTCTATCCTATAATATCATATATCCTATCCTATTCTCTATCCTATCCTATCCTATCATCTATCCTATTCTATACTCTATCCTATCCTATCCGCTATCCTATCCTATCCTCCTTCATATCCTATCCTATATCCTATCCAATCCCCTATCCTATCCTGTATCCTATCCTATCCTCTACCCTTTCCTATCCTCTATCCTATCCTATCCTCTATCCTATCCTATCCTCTATCCTATACTATCCTGTATCCTATCCTATCCTGTATCCTATCCTATCCTCTATCCTATCCTATCCTCTATCCTATCCTATCCTCTATCCTATCCGATCCTCTATCCTATCCCATCCTCTATCCTATCCTATCCTCTATCCTATCCTATCCTCTATCCTAGCCTATCCTCTATCCTATCCTATCCTGTATCCTATCCTATCCTCTATCCTATCCTATCCTCTATCCTATCCTATCCTCTATCCTATCCTTTCCGCTATCCTATCCTATCCTCTATAATATCGTATCCTCTGTCCTATCCTTGCTCCATCCTATAATGTCATATATTCTATCCTATTCTCTATCCTATCCTATCCTATCATCTATCGTATCCTATCCTCTATCGTATCCTATCCTCTATCCTATCCAATCCTATATCCTATGCTCTATCGTATCTTATCCTCTATCCTATCCTATCCTTTATCCGATTCTATCCTCTATCCTATCCTATACTCTGTCCTATCCTTTCCACTATCCTATCTTATGCTCTATCCTATCCTATCCTCCATCCTATCCTATCCTCTATCCTATCCTATCCTCTATCCTATCCTATCCTCTATCCTATCCTATCCTCTTATCCTATCCTATCCTCTATCCTATCCTATCCTATCCTCTATCCTATCCTATCCTCTATCCTATCCATTCCTCTATACTATCCTATCCTCTATCGTATCCTATCCTGTATCCTATCCAATCCTATATCCTATACTCTGTCCTATCCTTTCCACTATCCTACCTTATGCTCTATCCTATCCTATCCTCCATCCTATCCTATCCTCTATCCTATAATATCATCTATCCTATCCTATTCTCTATCCTATCCTATCCTTTATCCTATCCTATCCTCTTATCCTATCCTATCCTGTATCCTATCCTATCCTCTATCCTATCCTATCCTCTATCCTATCCTATCCTCTATCCTATCCGATCCTCTATCCTATCCCATCCTCTATCCTATCCTATCCTCTATCCTATCCTATCCTCTATCCTAGCCTATCCTCTATCCTATCCTATCCTGTATCCTATCCTATCCTCTATCCTATCCTATCCTCTATCCTATCCTATCCTCTATCCTATCCTTTCCGCTATCCTATCCTATCCTCTATAATATCGTATCCTCTGTCCTATCCTTGCTCCATCCTATAATGTCATATATTCTATCCTATTCTCTATCCTATCCTATCCTATCATCTATCGTATCCTATTCTCTATCGTATCCTATCCTCTATCCTATCCAATCCTATATCCTATGCTCTATCGTATCTTATCCTCTATCCTATCCTATCCTTTATCCGATTCTATCCTCTATCCTATCCTATACTCTGTCCTATCCTTTCCACTATCCTATCTTATGCTCTATCCTATCCTATCCTCCATCCTATCCTATCCTCTATCCTATCCTATCCTCTATCCTATCCTATCCTCTATCCTATCCTATCCTCTTATCCTATCCTATCCTCTATCCTATCCTATCCTATCCTCTATCCTATCCTATCCTCTATCCTATCCATTCCTCTATACTATCCTATCCTCTATCGTATCCTATCCTGTATCCTATCCAATCCTATATCCTATACTCTGTCCTATCCTTTCCACTATCCTACCTTATGCTCTATCCTATCCTATCCTCCATCCTATCCTATCCTCTATCCTATAATATCATCTATCCTATCCTATTCTCTATCCTATCCTATCCTTTATCCTATCCTATCCTCTTATCCTATCCTATCCTCTATCCTATCCTATCCTCTATCCTATCCTATCCTCTATCCTATAATATCATCTATCCTATCCTATTCTCTATCCTATCCTATCCTGTATCCTATGCTATCCTCTATCCTATCCTATACTCTGTCCTATCCTTTCCACTATCCTACCTTATGCTCTATCCTATCCTATCCTCCATCCTATCCTATCCTCTATCCTATAATATCATCTATCCTATCCTATTCTCTATCCTATCCTATCCTCTATCCTATCCTATCCTCTATCCTATCCTATCCTCTATCCTATCCTATCCTTTATCCTATCCTATCCTCTATCCTATCCTATCCTCGATCCTATCCGATCCTCTATCCTATCCTCTCCTCTATAATATCGTATCCTCTATCATATCCTATCCTCTTTCCTATAATATCATCTATCCTATTCTATACTCTATCTTATCCTATCCGCTATCCTATCCTATCCTGTATCCTATCCTATCCTCTATCCTATCCTATCCTCTATCCTATCCTATCCTCTATCCTATCCTATCCTCTATCCCATCCCATCCTCTATCCTATCCTATCCTCTATCCTATCCTATCCTCTATCCTATCCTTTCCGCTATCCTATCCTATTCTCTATAATATCGTATCCTCTGTCCTATCCTTGCTCTATCCTATAATATCATATATCCTATCCTATTCTCTATCCTATCCTATCCTATCATCTATCCTATTCTATACTCTATCCTATCCTATCCGCTATCCTATCCTATCCTCTATCCTATCCTATCATCTATCCTATCCTATCCTCTACCCTATCCTATCCTCTATCCTATCCTATCCTCTATCCTATCCTATCCTCTATCCTATTCTATCCTGTATCCTATCCTATACTGTATCCTATCCTATCCTCTATCCTATCCTATCCTCTATCCTATCCTATCCTCTATGCTATCCGATCCTCTATCCTATCCCATCCTCTATCCTATCCTATCCTCTATCCTATCCTATCCTCTATCCTATCCTATCCTCTATCCTATCCTCTCCTCTATAATATCGTATCCTCTATCATATCCTATCCTCTTTCCTATAATATCATCTATCCTATTCTATACTCTATCTTATCCTATCCGCTATCCTATCCTATCCTGTATCCTATCATATCCTCTATCCTATCCTATCCTCTATCCTATCCTATCCTCTATCCTATCCTATCCTCTATCCTATCCTATCCTCTATCCTATCCCATCCTCTATCCTATCGTATCCTCTACCCTATCCTATCCTCTATCCTATCCTTTCCGCTATCCTATCCTATTCTCGATAATATCGTATCCTCTGTCCTATCCTTGCTCTATCCTATAATATCATATATCCTATCCTATTCTCTATCCTATCCTATCCTATCATCTATCCTATTCTATACTCTATCCTATCCTATCCGCTATCCTATCCTATCCTCTATCATATCCTAACCTATATCCTATCCAATCCCCTATCCTATCCTCTATCCTATCCTATCCTCTATCCTATCCTATCCTCTATCCTATCCTCTATCCTATCCTATCCTCTATCCTATCCATTCCTCTATACTATCCTATCCTCTATCGTATCCTATCCTCTATCCTATCCAATCCTATATCCTATACTCTATCATATCCTATCCTCTATCCTATCCTATCCTCTATCCTATCCTATCCTCTATCCTATCCTATCCTCTATCCTATACTATCCTGTATCCTATCCTATCCTGTATCCTATCCTATCCTCTATCCTATCCTATCCTCTATCCTATCCTATCCTCTATCCTATCCTATCCTCTATCCTATCCTATCCTCTATCCTATCCTATCCTCTATCCTATCCTATCCTATCCTCTATCCTAGCCTATCCTCTATCCTATCCTATCCTGTATCCTATCCTATCCTCTATCCTATCCTATCCTCTATCCTATCCTATCCTCTATCCTATCCTTTCCGCTATCCTATCCTCTATAATATCGTATCCTCTGTCCTATCCTTGCTCTATCCTATAATGTCATATATTCTATCCTATTCTCTATCCTATCCTATCCTATCATCTATCGTATCCTATCCTCTATCGTATCCTATCCTCTGTCCTATCCAATCCTATATCCTATCCTCTATCCTATCCTATCCTCTACCCTATCCTATCCTCTATCCTATCCTATCCTCTATCCTATCCTATCCTCTATCCTATACTATCCTGTATCCTATCCTATCCTGTATCCTATCCTATCCTCTATCCTATCCTATCCTCTATCCTATCATCTATCCTATCCTATCCTGTATCCTATCCTATCCTCTACCCTTTCCTATCCTCTATCCTATCCTATCCTCTATCCTATCCTATCCTCTATCCTATACTATCCTGTATCCTATCCTATCCTCTACCCTATCCTATCCTCTATCCTATCCTATCCTATATCCTATCCTATCCTCTATCCTATACTATCCTGTATCCTATCCTATACTGTATCCTATCCTATCCTCTATCCTATCCTATCCTCTATCCTATCCTATCCTCTATGCTATCCGATCCTCTATCCTATCCCATGCTCTATCCTATCCTATCCTCTATCCTATCCTATCCTCTATCCTAGCCTATCCTCTATCCCATCCTATCCTGTATCCTATCCTATCCTCTATCCTATCCTATCCTCTATCCTATCCTATCCTCTATCCTATCCTATCCTCTATCCTATCCTATCCTCTATCCTAGCCTATCCTCTATCCTATCCTATCCTCTATCGTATCCTATTCTCTATCCTATCCAATCCTATATCGTATCCTCTATCCTATCCTATCCACTATCCTATCCTATCCTGTATCCTATGCTATCCTCTATCCTATCCTATCCTCTATCCTATCCTATCCTATCCTATCCTCTATCCTATCCTATCCTTTATCCTATCCTATCCTCTATGCTATCCTATCCTCTATCCTATCCTCTCCTCTATAATATCGTATCCTCTATCATATCCTATCCTCTTTCCTATAATATCATCTATCCTATTCTATACTCTATCTTATCCTATCCGCTATCCTATCCTATCCTGTATCCTATCATATCCTCTATCCTATCCTATCCTCTATCCTATCCTATCCTCTATCCTATCCTATGCTCTATCCTATCCTATCCTCTATCCTATCCCATCCTCTATCCTATCGTATCCTCTATCCTATCCTATCCTCTATCCTATCCTTTCCGCTATCCTATCCTATTCTCTATAATATCGTATCCTCTGTCCTATCCTTGCTCTATCCTATAATATCATATATCCTATCCTATTCTGTATCCTATCCTATCCTATCATCTATCCTATCCTATCCTCTATCCTATACTATCCTGTATCCTATCCTATCCTGTATCCTATCCTATCCTCTATCCTATCCTATCCTCTATCCTATCCTATCCTCTATCCTATCCTATCCTCTATCCTATCCCATCCTCTATCCTATCCTATCCTCTATCCTATCCTATCCTCTATCCTAGCCTATCCTCTATCCTATCCTATCCTGTATCCTATCCTATCCTCTATCCTATCCTATCCTCTATCCTATCCTATCCTCTATCCTATCCTTTCCGCTATCCTATCCTATCCTCTATCCTATCCTATCCTCTATCCTATCCTATCCTCTATCCTATCCTATCCTCTATCCTATCCCATCCTCTATCCTATCCTATCCTCTATCCTATCCTATCCTCTATCCTATCCTTTCCGCTATCCTATCCTATTCTCTATAATATCGTATCCTCTGTCCTATCCTTGCTCTATCCTATAATATCATATATCCTATCCTATTCTCTATCCTATCCTATCCTATCATCTATCCTATTCTATACTCTATCCTATCCTATCCGCTATCCTATCCTATCCTCCTTCATATCCTATCCTATATCCTATCCAATCCCCTATCCTTTCCTGTATCCTATCCTATCCTCTACCCTTTCCTATCCTCTATCCTATCCTATCCTCTATCCTATCCTATCCTCTATCCTATACTATCCTGTATCCTATCCTATCCTGTATCCTATCCTATCCTCTATCCTATCCTATCCTCTATCCTATCCTATCCTCTATCCTATCCGATCCTCTATCCTATCCCATCCTCTATCCTATCCTATCCTCTATCCTATCCTATCCTCTATCCTAGCCTATCCTCTATCCTATCCTATCCTGTATCCTATCCTATCCTCTATCCTATCCTATCCTCTATCCTATCCTATCCTCTATCCTATCCTTTCCGCTATCCTATCCTATCCTCTATAATATCGTATCCTCTGTCCTATCCTTGCTCCATCCTATAATGTCATATATTCTATCCTATTCTCTATCCTATCCTATCCTATCATCTATCGTATCCTATCCTCTATCGTATCCTATCCTCTATCCTATCCAATCCTATATCCTATGCTCTATCGTATCTTATCCTCTATCCTATCCTATCCTTTATCCGATTCTATCCTCTATCCTATCCTATACTCTGTCCTATCCTTTCCACTATCCTATCTTATGCTCTATCCTATCCTATCCTCCATCCTATCCTATCCTCTATCCTATCCTATCCTCTATCCTATCCTATCCTCTATCCTATCCTATCCTCTTATCCTATCCTATCCTCTATCCTATCCTATCCTATCCTCTATCCTATCCTATCCTCTATCCTATCCATTCCTCTATACTATCCTATCCTCTATCGTATCCTATCCTGTATCCTATCCAATCCTATATCCTATACTCTGTCCTATCCTTTCCACTATCCTACCTTATGCTCTATCCTATCCTATCCTCCATCCTATCCTATCCTCTATCCTATAATATCATCTATCCTATCCTATTCTCTATCCTATCCTATCCTTTATCCTATCCTATCCTCTTATCCTATCCTATCCTCTATCCTATCCTATCCTCTATCCTATCCTATCCTCTATCCTATAATATCATCTATCCTATCCTATTCTCTATCCTATCCTATCCTGTATCCTATGCTATCCTCTATCCTATCCTATACTCTGTCCTATCCTTTCCACTATCCTACCTTATGCTCTATCCTATCCTATCCTCCATCCTATCCTATCCTCTATCCTATAATATCATCTATCCTATCCTATTCTCTATCCTATCCTATCCTCTATCCTATCCTATCCTCTATCCTATCCTATCCTCTATCCTATCCTATCCTTTATCCTATCCTATCCTCTATCCTATCCTATCCTCGATCCTATCCGATCCTCTATCCTATCCTCTCCTCTATAATATCGTATCCTCTATCATATCCTATCCTCTTTCCTATAATATCATCTATCCTATTCTATACTCTATCTTATCCTATCCGCTATCCTATCCTATCCTGTATCCTATCCTATCCTCTATCCTATCCTATCCTCTATCCTATCCTATCCTCTATCCTATCCTATCCTCTATCCCATCCCATCCTCTATCCTATCCTATCCTCTATCCTATCCTATCCTCTATCCTATCCTTTCCGCTATCCTATCCTATTCTCTATAATATCGTATCCTCTGTCCTATCCTTGCTCTATCCTATAATATCATATATCCTATCCTATTCTCTATCCTATCCTATCCTATCATCTATCCTATTCTATACTCTATCCTATCCTATCCGCTATCCTATCCTATCCTCTATCCTATCCTATCATCTATCCTATCCTATCCTCTACCCTATCCTATCCTCTATCCTATCCTATCCTCTATCCTATCCTATCCTCTATCCTATTCTATCCTGTATCCTATCCTATACTGTATCCTATCCTATCCTCTATCCTATCCTATCCTCTATCCTATCCTATCCTCTATGCTATCCGATCCTCTATCCTATCCCATCCTCTATCCTATCCTATCCTCTATCCTATCCTATCCTCTATCCTATCCTATCCTCTATCCTATCCTCTCCTCTATAATATCGTATCCTCTATCATATCCTATCCTCTTTCCTATAATATCATCTATCCTATTCTATACTCTATCTTATCCTATCCGCTATCCTATCCTATCCTGTATCCTATCATATCCTCTATCCTATCCTATCCTCTATCCTATCCTATCCTCTATCCTATCCTATCCTCTATCCTATCCTATCCTCTATCCTATCCCATCCTCTATCCTATCGTATCCTCTACCCTATCCTATCCTCTATCCTATCCTTTCCGCTATCCTATCCTATTCTCGATAATATCGTATCCTCTGTCCTATCCTTGCTCTATCCTATAATATCATATATCCTATCCTATTCTCTATCCTATCCTATCCTATCATCTATCCTATTCTATACTCTATCCTATCCTATCCGCTATCCTATCCTATCCTCTATCATATCCTATCCTATATCCTATCCAATCCCCTATCCTATCCTCTATCCTATCCTATCCTCTATCCTATCCTATCCTCTATCCTATCCTCTATCCTATCCTATCCTCTATCCTATCCTCTATCCTATCCTATCCTCTATCCTATCCATTCCTCTATACTATCCTATCCTCTATCGTATCCTATCCTCTATCCTATCCAATCCTATATCCTATACTCTATCATATCCTATCCTCTATCCTATCCTATCCTCTATCCGATCCTATCCTCTATCCTATCCTATACTCTGTCCTATCCTTTCCACTATCCTACCTTATGCTCTATCCTATCCTATCCTCCATCCTATCCTATCCTCTTTCCTATAATATCATCTGTCCTATCCTATTCTCTATCCTATCCTATCCTGTATCCTATGCTATCCTCTATCCTATCCTATCCTCTATCCTATCCTATCCTCTATCCTATCCTATCCTCTATCCTATCCTATCCTTTATCCTATCCTATCCTCTATCCTATCCTATCCTCTATCCTATCCGATCCTCTATCCTATCCTCTCCTCTATAATATCGTATCCTCTATCATATCCTATCCTCTTTCCTATAATATCATCTATCCTATTCTATACTCTATCTTATCCTATCCGCTATCCTATCCTATCCTGTATCCTATCCTATCCTCTATCCTATCCTATCCTCTATCCTATCCTCTATCCTATCCTATCCTCTATCCTATCCATTCCTCTATACTATCCTATCCTCTATCGTATCCTATCCTCTATCCTATCCAATCCTATATCCTATACTCTATCATATCCTATCCTCTATCCTATCCTATCCTCTATCCGATCCTATCCTCTATCCTATCCTATACTCTGTCCTATCCTTTCCACTATCCTACCTTATGCTCTATCCTATCCTATCCTCCATCCTATCCTATCCTCTTTCCTATAATATCATCTGTCCTATCCTATTCTCTATCCTATCCTATCCTGTATCCTATGCTATCCTCTATCCTATCCTATCCTCTATCCTATCCTATCCTCTATCCTATCCTATCCTCTATCCTATCCTATCCTTTATCCTATCCTATCCTCTATCCTATCCTATCCTCTATCCTATCCGATCCTCTATCCTATCCTCTCCTCTATAATATCGTATCCTCTATCATATCCTATCCTCTTTCCTATAATATCATCTATCCTATTCTATACTCTATCTTATCCTATCCGCTATCCTATCCTATCCTGTATCCTATCCTATCCTCTATCCTATCCTATTCTCTATCCTATCCTATCCTCTATCCTATCCTTTCCGCTATCCTATCCTATCCTCTATAATATCGTATCCTCTGTCCTATCCTTGCTCTATCCTATAATGTCATATATTCTATCCTATTCTCTATCCTATCCTATCCTATCATCTATCGTATCCTATCCTCTATCCTATCCTATCCTCTATCCGATCCTATCCTCTATCCTATCCTATACTCTGTCCTATCCTTTCCACTATCCTATCTTATGCTCTATCCTATCCTATCCTCCATCCTATCCTATCCTCTATCCTATCCTATCCTCTTATCCTCTATCCTATCCTATCCTATCCTCTATCCTATCCTATCCTCTATCCTATCCTATCCTCTATCCTATCCATTCCTCTATACTATCCTATCCTCTATCGTATCCTATCCTCTATCCTATCCAATCCTATATCCTATACTCTATCATATCCTATCCTCTATCCTATCCTATCCTCTATCCGATCCTATCCTCTATCCTATCCTATACTCTGTCCTATCCTTTCCACTATCCTACCTTATGCTCTATCCTATCCTATCCTCCATCCTATCCTATCCTCTATCCTATAATATCATCTATCCTATCCTATTCTCTATCCTATCCTATCCTGTATCCTATGCTATCCTCTATCCTATCCTATCCTCTATCCTATCCTATCCTCTATCCTATCCTATCCTCTATCCTATCCTATCCTCTATCCTAACCTATCCTCTATCCTATCCTATCCTCTATCCTATCCATTCCTCTATCCTATCCTATCCTCTATCCTATCCGATCCTCTATCCTATCCCATCCTCTATCCTATCCTATCCTCTATCCTATCCTATCCTCTATCCTAGCCTATCCTCTATCCTATCCTATCCTGTATCCTATCCTATCCTCTATCCTATCCTATCCTCTATCCTATCCTATCCTCTATCCTATCCTATCCTCTATCCTATCCTATCCTCTATCCTAGCCTATCCTCTATCCTATCCTATCCTCTATCGTATCCTATTCTCTATCCTATCCAATCCTATATCGTATCCTCTATCCTATCCTATCCTCTATCCTATCCTATCCTCTATCCTATCCTATCCTTTATCCTATCCTATCCTCTATCCTATCCTGTCCTCTATCCTATCCGATCCTCTATCCTATCCTCTCCTCTATAATATCGTATCCTCTATCATATCCTATCCTCTTTCCTATAATATCATCTATCCTATTCTATACTCTATCTTATCCTATCCGCTATCCTATCCTATCCTGTATCCTATCCTATCCTCTATCCTATCCTATCCTCTATCCTATCCTATCTTCTATCCTATCCTATCCTCTATCCTATCCCATCCTCTATCCTATCCTATCCTCTATCCTATCCTATCCTCTATCCTATCCTTTCCGCTATCCTATCCTATTCTCTATAATATCGTATCCTCTGTCCTATCCTTGCTCTATCCTATAATTTCATATATCCTATCCTATTCTCTATCCTATCCTATCCTATCATCTATCCTATTCTATACTCTATCCTATCCTATCCGCTATCCTATCCTATCCTCTTTCATATCCTATCCTATATCCTATCCAATCCCCTATCCTATCCTCTATCCTATCCTATCCTCTATCCTATCCTATCCTCTTATCCTATCCTATCCTCTATCCTATCCTATCCTATCCTCTATCCTATCCTATCCTCTATCCTATCCTTTCCTCTATACTATCCTATCCTCTATCGTATCCTATCCTCTATCCTATCCAATCCTATATCCTATACTCTATCATATCCTATCCTCTATCCTATCCTATCCTCTATCCGATCCTAACCTCTATCCTATCCTATCCTGTATCCTATCCTATCCTGTATCCTATCCTATCCTCAATCCTATCCTATCTTCTATCCTATCCTATCCTCTATCCTATCCCATCCTCTATCCTATCCTATCCTCTATCCTATCCTATCCTCTATCCTATCCGATCCTCTATCCTATCCCATCCTCTATCCTATCCTATCCTCTATCCTATCCTATCCTCTATCCTATCCTATCCTCTATCCGATCCTATCCTCTATCCTATCCTATCCTCTATCCTAGCCTATCCTCTATCCGATCCTATCCTCTATCCTATCCTATACTCTGTCCTATCCTTTCCACTATCCTACCTTATGCTCTATCCTATCCTATCCTCCATCCTATCCTATCCTCTATCCTATAATATCATCTATCCTATCCTATTCTCTATCCTATCCTATCCTGTATCCTATGCTATCCTCTATCCTATCCTATCCTCTATCCTATCCTATCCTCAATGCTATCCTATCTTCTATCCTATCCTATCCTCTATCCTATCCTACCCTCTATCCTATCCGATCCTCTATCCTATCCCATCCTCTATCCTATCCTATCCTCTATCCTATCCTATCCTCTATCCTAGCCTATCCTCTATCCGATCCTATCCTCTATCCTATCCTACCCTCTATCCTAGCCTATCCTCTATCCGATCCTATCCTCTATCCTATCCTATACTCTGTCCTATCCTTTCCACTATCCTACCTTATGCTCTATCCTATCCTATCCTCCATCCTATCCTATCCTCTATCCTATAATATCATCTATCCTATCCTATTCTCTATCCTATCCTATCCTGTATCCTATGCTATCCTCTATATTATCCTATCCTCTATCCTATCCTATCCTCTATCCTATCCTATCCTCTATCCTATCCTATCCTTTATCCTATCCTATCCTCTATCCTATCCTATCCTCTATCCTATCCGATCCTCTATCCTATCCTCTCCTCTATAATATCGTATCCTCTATCATATCCTATCCTCTTTCCTATAATATCATCTATCCTATTCTATATTCTATCTTATCCTATCCGCTATCCTATCCTATCATGTATCCTATCCTATCCTCTATCCTATCCTATCCTCTATCCTGTCCTATCCTCTATCCTATCCTATCCTCTATCCTATCCCATCCTCTATCCTATCCTATCCTCTATCCTATCCTATCCTCTATCCTATCCTATTCTCTATAATATCGTATCCTCTGTCCAATCCTTGCTCTATCCTATAATATCAGATATCCTATCCTATTCTCTATCCTATCCTATCCTATCATCTATCCTATTCTATACTCTATCCTATCCTATCCGCTATCCTATCCTATACTCTATCCTATCCTATCCTCTATCCCATCCTATTCTCTATCCTCTATCGTATCCTATTCTCTATCCTATCCAATCCTATATCGTATCGTCTATCCTATCCTATCCACTATCCTATCCTATCCTCTATCCTATCCCATCCTCTATCCTATCCTATCCTGTATCCTATCCTATCCTCTATCCTATCCCATCCTCTACCCTATCTTATCCTCTATCCTATCATATCCTCTATCCTAACCTTTCCGCTATCCTATCCTATTCTCTATAATATCGTATCCTCTGTCCTATCCTTGCTCTATCCTATAATATCATATATCCTATCCTATTCTCTATCCTATCCTATCCTATCATCTATCCTATTCTATACTCTATCCTATCCTATCCGCTATCCTATCCGATCCTCTATCCTATCCCATCCTCAATCCTATACTATCCTCTATCCTATCCTATCCTCTACCCTAGCCTATCCTCTATCCTATCCTATCCTGTATCCTATCCTATCCTCTATCCTATCCTATCCTCCATCCTATCCTATCCTCTATCCTATAATATCATCTATCCTATCCTATTCTCTATCCTATCCTATTCTCTATAATATCGTATCCTCTGTCCTATCCTTGCTCTATCCTATAATATCATATATCCTATCCTATTCTCTATCCTATCCTATCCTATCAGCTATCCTATTCTATACTCTATCCTATCCTATCCGCTATCCTATCCTATCCTCTTTCATATCCTATCCTATATCCTATCCAATCCCCTATCCTATCCTCTATCCTATCCTATCCTCTATCCTATCCTATCCTCTATCCTATCCTATCCTCTATCCTATCCTATCCTCTACCCTATCCTATCCTCTATCCTATCCTATCCTCTATCCTATCCTATCCTCTATCCTATACTATCCTGTATCCTATCCTATCCTGTATCCTATCCTATCCTCTATCCTATCCTATCCTCTATCCTATCCTATCCTCTATCCTATCCGATCCTCTATCCTATCCCATTCTCTATCCTATCCTATCCTCTATCCTATCCTATCCTCTATGCTAGCCTATCCTCTATCCTATCCTATCCTGTATCCTATCCTATCCTCTATCCTAGCCTATCCTCTATCCTATCCTATCCTGTATCCTATCCTATCCTCTATCCTATCCTATCCTCTATCCTATCCTATCCTCTATCCTATCCTTTCCGCTATCCTATCCTATCCTCTATAATATCGTATCCTCTGTCCTATCCTTGCTCTATCCTATAATGTCATATATTCTATCCTATTCTCTATCCTATCCTATCCTATCATCTATCGTATCCTATCCTCTATCGTATCCTATCCTCTATCCTATCCAATCCTATATCCTATGCTCTATCATATCTTATCCTCTATCCTATCCTATCCTTTATCCGATCCTATCCTCTATCCTATCCTATACTCTGTCCTATCCTTTCCACTATCCTATCTTATGCTCTATCCTATCCTATCCTCCATCCCATCCTATCCTCTATCCTATCCTATCCTCTATCCTATCCATTCCTCTATACTATCCTATCCTGTATCCTATGCTATCCTCTATCCTATCCTATCCTCTATCCTATCCTATCCTATATCCTATCCTATCCTCTATCCTATCCTATCCTTTATCCTATCCTATCCTGTATCCTATCCTATCCTCTATCCTATCCTATCCTCTATCCTATCCTATCCTCTCTCCTATCCTTTCCGCTATCCTATCCTATCCTCTATAATATCGTATCCTCTGTCCTATCCTTGCTCTATCCTATAATGTCATATATTCTATCCTATCCTCTATCCTATCCTATCCTATATCCTATCCTATCCTCTATCCTATCCTATCCTTTATCCTATCCTATCCTCTATCCTATCCTATCCTCTATCCTATCCTATCCTCTATCCTATCCATTCCTCTATACTATCCTATCCTCTATCGTATCCTATCCTATATCCTATACTCTATCATATCCTATCCTCTATCCTACCCTATCCTCTATCCTATCCTTTCCTCTATCCTAGCCTATCCCCTATCCTATCCTATCCTCTATCCTATCCTATCCTCTATCCTATCCTATCCTCTATCCTATCCTATCCTCTATGCTATCCTCTATTCTATCCTATCCTATATCCTATCCTTTCCGCTAAACTATCCTATCCTCTATAATATCGTATCCTCCGTCCTATCCTTGCTCTATCCTATAATATCACATATTCTATCCTATTATCTATCCTATCCTATCCTATCATCTATCGTATCCTATCCTCTATCGTATCCTATCCTCTATCCTATCCAATCCTATATCCTATGCTCTATCATATCTTATCCTCTATCCTATCCTATCCTTTATCCGATCCTATCCTCTATCCTATCCTATACTCTGTCCTATCCTTTCCACTATCCTACCTTATGCTCTATCCTATCCTATCCTCCATCCTATCCTATCCTCTATCCTATAATATCATCTATCCTATCCTATTCTCTATCCTATCCTATCCTGTATCCTATGCTATCCTCTATCCTATCCTATCCTCTATCCTATCCTATCCTCTATCCTATCCTATCCGATCCTCTATCCTATCCTATCCTCTATCCTATCCTATCCTCTATCCTATCCTATCCGATCCTCTATCCTAGCCTATCCTCTATCCTATCCTATCCTGTATCCTATCCTATCCTCTATCCTATCCTATCCTCTATCCTATCCTATCCTCTATCCTATCCTTTCCGCTATCCTATCCTATCCTCTATAATATCGTATCCTCTGTCCTATCCTTGCTCTATCCTATAATGTCATATATTCTATCCTATTCTCTATCCTATCCTATCCTATCATCTATCGTATCCTATCCTCTATCCTATCCTATCCTCTATCCGATCCTATCCTCTATCCTATCCTATACTATGTCCTATCCTTTCCACTATCCTATCTTATGCTCTATCCTATCCTATCCTCCATCCTATCCTATCCTCTATCCTATCCTATCCTCTATCCTATCCTATCCTCTATCCTATCCTTTCCGCTATCCTATCCTATTCTCTATAATATCGTATCCTCTGTCCTATCCTTGCTCTATCCTATAATATCATATATCCTATCCTATTCTCTATCCTATCCTATCCTATCAACTATCCTATTCTATACTCTATCCCATCCTATCCGCTATCCTATCCTGTACTCTATCCTATCCTATCCTTTATCCCATCCTATTCTCTATCCAATCCTATCCTATCCTCTATCGTATCCTATTCTCTATCCTATCCAATCCTATATCGTATCGTCTATCCTATCCTATCCACTATCCTGTCCTATCCTCTATCCTATCCCATCCTCTATCCTATCCTATCCAGTATCCTATCCTATCCTCTATCCTATCCCATCCTCTATCCTATCCTATCCTCTATCCTATCCTATCCTCTATCCTATCCTTTCCGCTATCCTATCCTATTCTCTATAATATCGTATCCTCTGTCCTATCCTTGCTCTATCCTATAATATCATATATCCTATCCTATTCTCTATCCTATCCTATCCTATCATCTATCCTATTCTATACTCTATCCTATCCTATCCGCTATCCTATCCGATCCTCTATCCTATCCCATCCTCTATCCTATCCTATCCTCTATCCTATCCTATCCTCTATCCTAGCCTATCCTCTATCCTATCCTATCCTGTATCCTATCCTATCCTCTATCCTATCCTATCCTCCATCCTATCCTATCCTCTATCCTATAATATCATCTATCGTATCCTATTCTCTATCCTATCCTATCCTCTATCCTATCCTATCTTCTATCCTATCATATCCTCTATCCTATCCTATCCTTTCTCCTATCCTATCCTCTATCCTATCCTATCCTCTATCCTATCCTATCCTCTATCCTATCCTATCCTCTATCCTATCCGATCCTCTATCCTATCCCATCCTCTATCCTATCCTATCCTCTATCCTATCCTATCCTCTATCCTAGCCTATCCTCTATCCTATCCTATCCTGTATCCTATCCTATCCTCTATCCTATCCTATCCTCTATCCTATCCTATCCTCTATCCTATCCTTTCCGCTATCCTATCCTATCCTCTATAATATCGTATCCTCTGTCCTATCCTTGCTCTATCCTATAATGTCATATATTCTATCCTATTCTCTATCCTATCCTATCCTATCATCTATCGTATCCTATCCTCTATCCTATCCTATCCTCTATCCGATCCTATCCTCTATCCTATCCTATACTACGTCCTATCCTTTCCACTATCCTATCTTATGCTCTATCCTATCCTATCCTCCATCCTATCCTATCCTCTATCCTATCCTATCCTCTTATCCTCTATCCTATCCTATCCTATCCTCTATCCTATCCTATCCTCTATCCTATCCTATCCTCTATCCTATCCTATCCTATCCTCTATCCTATCCTATCCTCTATCCTATCCGATCCTCTATCCTATCCCATCCTCTATCCTATCCTATCCTCTATCCTATCCTATCCTCTATCCTAGCCTATCCTCTATCCTATCCTATCCTGTATCCTATCCTATCCTCTATCCTATCCTATCCTCTATCCTATCCTATCATCTATCCTATCCTATCCTCTATCCTATCCTATCCTCAATCCTATCCTATCCTCTATCCTATCCTATCCTCTATCCTAGCGTATCCTCTATCCTATCCTATCCTGTATCCTATCCTATCCTCTATCCTAGCGTATCCTCTATCCTATCCTATCCTGTATCCTATCCTATCCTCTATCCTATCCTATCCTCTATCCTATCCTATCCTCTACCCTATCCTTTCCGCTATCCTATCCTATCCTCTGTCCTATCCTTGCTCTATCCTATAATGTCATATATTCTATCCTATTCTCTATCCTATCCTATCCTATCATCTATCGTATCCTATTATCTATCGTATCCTATCCTCTATCCTATCCAATCCTATATCCTATGCTCTATCATATCTTATCCTCTATCCTATCCTATCCTTTATCCGATCCTATCCTCTATCCTATCCTATACTCTGTCCTATCCTTTCCACTATCCTATCTTATGCTCTATCCTATCCTATCCTCCATCCCATCCTATCCTCTATCCTATCCTATCCTCTATCCTATCCTATCCTCTATCCTATCCTATCCTCTTATCCTATCCTATCCTCTATCCTATCCTCTATCCTACCCTATCCTCTATCCTATCCTATCCTCTATCATATCCTATCCTCTATCCTATCCTATACTCCATCCTATCCTATCCTCTATCCTATCCTATCCTCTATCCTATCCTATCCTCTTATCCTATCCTATCCTCTATCCTATCCTATCCTATCCTTTATCCTATCCTATCCTCTATCCTATCCATTCCTCTATACTATCCTATCCTCTATCGTATCCTATCCTCTATCCTATCCAATCCTATATCCTATACTCTATCATATCCTATCCTCTATCCTATCCTATCCTCTATCCTATCCTATCCTCTATCCTATCCTATCCTTTATCCTATCCTATCCTCTATCCTATCCGATCCTCTATCCTATCCTCTCCTCTATAATATCGTATCCTCTATCATATCCTATCCTCTTTCCTATAATATCATCTATCCTATTCTATACTCTATCTTATCCTATCCGCTATCCTATCCTATCCTGTATCCTATCCTATTCTCTATCCTATCCTATCCTCTATCCTAGCCTATCCTCTATCCTATCCTATCCTGTATCCTATCCTATCCTCTATCCTATCCTATCCTCTTATCCTCTATCCTATCCTATCCTATCCTCTATCCTATCCTATCCTCTATCCTATCCTATCCTCTATCCTATCCGATCCTCTATCCTATCCCATCCTCTATCCTATCCTATCCTCTATCCTATTCTATCCTCTATCCTAGCCTATCCTCTATCCTATCCTATCCTGTATCCTATCCTATCCTCTATCCTATCCTATCCTCTATCCTATCCTATCCTCTATCCTATCCTATCCTCTATCCTATCCTATCCTCTATCCTATCCTATCCTCTATCCTATCCCATCCTCTATCCTATCCTATCCTCTATCCTATCCTATCCTCTATCCTATCCTTTCCGCTATCCTATCCTATTCTCTATAATATCGTATCCTCTGTCCTATCCTTGCTCTATCCTATAATATCATATATCCTATCCTATTCTCTATCCTATCCTATCCTATCATCTATCCTATTCTATACTCTATCCTATCCGCTATCCTATCCTATCCTCTTTCATATCCTATCCTATATCCTATCCAATCCTCTATCCTATCCTCTATCCTATCCTATCCTCTATCCTATCCTATCCTCTATCCTATCCTATCCTTTATCCTATCCGATCCTCTATCCTATCCTCTCCTCTATAATATCGTATCCTCTATCATATCCTATCCTCTTTCCTATAATATTATCTATCCTATTCTATACTCTATCTTATCCTATCCGCTATCCTATCCTATCCTGTATCCTATCCTATCCTCTATCCTATCCTATCCTCTATCCTATCCTATCCTCTATCCTATCCTATCCTCTATCCTAACCCATCCTCTATCCTATCCTATCCTCTATCCTATCCTATCCTCTATCCTATCCTTTCCGCTATCCTATCCTATTCTCTATAATATCGTATCCTCTGTCCTATCCTTGCTCTATCCTATAATATCATATATCCTATCCTATTCTCTATCCTATCCTATCCTATCATCTATCCTATTCTATACTCTACCCCATCCTATCCGCTATCCTATCCTGTACTCTATCCTATCCTATCCTTTATCCCATCCTATTCTCTATCCAATCCTATCCTATCCTCTATCGTATCCTATTCTCTATCCTATCCAATCCTATATCGTATCGTCTATCCTATCCTATCCACTATCCTGTCCTATCCTCTATCCTATCCCATCCTCTATCCTATCCTATCCAGTATCCTATCCTATCCTCTATCCTATCCCATCCTCTATCCTATCCTATCCTCTATCCTATCCTATCCTCTATCCTATCCTTTCCACTATCCTATCCTATTCTCTATAATATCGTATCCTCTGTCCTATCCTTGCTCTATCCTATAATATCATATATCCTATCCTATTCTCTATCCTATCCTATCCTATCATCTATCCTATTCTATACTCTATCCTATCCTATCCGCTATCCTATCCGATCCTCTATCCTATCCCATCCTCTATCCTATCCTATCCTCTATCCTATCCTATCCTCTATCCTAGCCTATCCTCTATCCTATCCTATCCTGTATCCTATCCTATCCTCTATCCTATCCTATCCTCCATCCTATCCTATCCTCTATCCTATAATATCATCTATCGAATCCTATTCTCTATCCTATCCTATCCTCTATCCTATCCTATCTTCTATCCTATCATATCCTCTATCCTATCCTATCCTTTCTCCTATCCTATCCTCTATCCTATCCTATCCTCTATCCTATCCTATCCTCTATCCTATCCTATCCTCTATCCTATCCGATCCTCTATCCTATCCCATCCTCTATCCTATCCTATCCTCTATCCTATCCTATCCTCTATCCTATCCTTTCCGCTATCCTATCCTATCCTCTATAATATCGTATCCTCTGTCCTATCCTTGCTCTATCCTATAATGTCATATATTCTATCCTATTCTCTATCCTATCCTATCCTATCATCTATCGTATCCTATCCTCTATCCTATCCTATCCTCTATCCGATCCTATCCTCTATCCTATCCTATACTATGTCCTATCCTTTCCACTATCCTATCTTATGCTCTATCCTATACTATCCTCCATCCTATCCTATCCTCTATACTATCCTATCCTCTTATCCTCTATCCTATCCTATCCTATCCTCTATCCTATCCTATCCTCTATCCTATCCTATCCTCTATCCTATCCTATCCTCTATCCTATCCTATCCTATCCTCTATCCTATCCTATCCTCTATCCTATCCGATCCTCTATCCTATCCCATCCTCTATCCTATCCTATCCTCTATCCTATCCTATCCTCTATCCTAGCGTATCCTCTATCCTATCCTATCCTGTATCCTATCCTATCCTCTATCCTAGCGTATCCTCTATCCTATCCTATCCTGTATCCTATCCTATCCTCTATCCTATCCTATCCTCTATCCTATCCTATCCTCTACCCTATCCTTTCCGCTATCCTATCCTATCCTCTATAATATCGTATCCTCTGTCCTATCCTTGCTCTATCCTATAATGTCATATATTCTATCCTATTCTCTATCCTATCCTATCCTATCATCTATCGTATCCTATTATCTATCGTATCCTATCCTCTATCCTATCCAATCCTATATCCTATGCTCTATCATATCTTATCCTCTATCCTATCCTATCCTTTATCCGATCCTATCCTCTATCCTATCCTATACTCTGTCCTATCCTTTCCACTATCCTATCTTATGCTCTATCCTATCCTATCCTCCATCCCATCCTATCCTCTATCCTATCCTATCCTCTATCCTATCCTATCCTCTATCCTATCCTATCCTCTTATCCTATCCTATCCTCTATCCGATCCTATCCTCTATCCTATCCTATACTCTGTCCTATCCTTTCCACTATCCTACCTTATGCTCTATCCTATCCTATCCTCCATCCTATCCTATCCTCTATCCTATCCTATCCTCTATCCTATCCTATCCTCTTATCCTATCCTATCCTCTATCCTATCCTATCCTATCCTCTATCCTATCCTATCCTCTATCCTATCCATTCCTCTATACTATCCTATCCTCTATCGTATCCTATCCTCTATCCTATCCAATCCTATATCCTATACTCTATCATATCCTATCCTCTATCCTATCCTATCCGCTATCCTATCCTATCCTGTATCCTATCCTATCCTCTATCCTATCCTATCCTCTATCCTATCCTATCCTCTATCCTATCCTATCCTCTATCCTATCCCATCCTCTATCCTATCCTATCCGCTATCCTATCCTATCCTCTATAATATCGTATACTCTATCCTATCCAATCCCCTATCCTATCCAATCCCCTATCCTATCCTATCCTCTATAACATCCTATCCTCTATCCTATCCTATCCTCTATCCGATCCTATCCTCTAGCCTATCCTATCCTCTATCCTATCCTATCCTCTATCCTATCCTATCCTCTATAATATCGTATCCTCTATCCTATCCAATCCCCTATCCTATCCTATCCTCTATCCTATCCTATCCTCTATCCCATCTTGGCCTCTATCCTATCCTATCATCTATCCTATCCTATCCTCTATCCTATCCTATCCTCTATCCTATCCTATCCTCTATCCTATCCTCTATGCGATACTATCCTCTATGCTATCCTATCACCTATAATATCGTATCCTGTGTCCTATCCTATCCTCTATCCTATCCTATCCTCTATCCTATCCTATCCTCTATCCTATCCTATCCTCTATCCTATCCTATCCTCTATCCTATCCTATCCTCTATCCTATCCTATCCTCTATCCTATCCTATCCTCTATCCTATCCTATCCTCTATCCTATCCTATCCTCTATCCTATCCTATCCTCTATCCTATCCTATCCTCTTTCCTATCCAATCCCCTACCCTATCCTCTATCCTATCCTATCCTCTATAATATCGTAACCTCTATCATATTCTATCCTCTATCCTATCCAATCCTCTATCCTATCCTATCCTCTATAATATCGTATCCTCTATCCTATCCTATCCTCTATCCTATCCTATCCTCTATCCTATCCTCTATCCTATCCTATCCTCTATAATATCGTATCCTCTATCATATTCTATCCTCTATCCTATCCATTCCTCTATCCTATCCAATCCCCTATCCTATCCTCTATCCGATCATATCCTCTATCCTATCCTATCCTCTATAATATCGTATCCTCTATCCTATAATATCATCTACCCTATCCTATTCTCTATCGCATTCTACCCTCTATCCTATTCTATAATCTATCCTATCCTCTATGCAATCCTATCCTCTATCCTATCCTATGCTCTATCCTATCCTATCCTCTATCCTATCCTACCCTCTATACTATCCTATCTTCTATCCTATCCTATCCTCTATCCTATCCTATCCTCTATCCTATCCTATCCTCTATCCTATCCTATCCTCTATCCTATCCTATCCTCTATCCTATTCTATCCTCTATCCTATCCTATCCTCTATCCTATCCTCTATCCTACCCTATCCTCTATCCTATCCTATCCTCTATCATATCCTATCCTCTATCCTATCCTCTATCCTATCCTCTATCCTATCCTATCCTCTATAATATCGTATCCTCTATCCTATAATATCGTCTACCCTATCCTATTCTCTATCCTATCCTATCCTCTATCCTATTCTATAATCTATCCTATCCTCTATGCAATCCTATCCTCTATCATATCCTATCCTCTATCCTATCCTATCCTCTGTAATATCCTATCCTCTATCCTATCCTATCCTCCATCCTATCCAATCCCCTATTCTATCCTCTATCCGATCATATCCTCTATCCTATCCTATCCTTTATAATATCGTATCCTCTATCCTATCCTATCCTCTATCCTATCCTATCCTCTATCCTATCCTATCCTCTATCCTATCCTATCCTCTATCCTATCCTATCCTCTATCCTATCCTATCCTCTATCCTATCCTATCCTCTATCCTATTCTATCCTCTATCCTATCCTATCGTCTATCCTATCCTATCCTCTATCCTATCCTATCCTCTATCCTATCCTCTATCCTATCCTCTATCCTATCCTCTATCCTATCCTATCCTCTATCCTATCCTATCATCTATCCTATCCTATCCTCTATCCGATCCCATCCTCTATCCTATCCTATCCTCTATAATATCGTATACTCTATCCTATCCAATCCCCAATCCTATCCTATCCTCTATCCTATCCTATCCTCTATAACATCCTATCCTCTATCCTATCCTATCCTCTATCCTATCCTATCCTCTATCCTATCCTATCCTCTATCCTATCCTATCCTCTATCCTATCCTATCCTCTATCCTATCTTATCCTCTATCCTATCCTATCCTCTATCCTATCCTATCCTCTATCCTATCGAATCCCCTATCCTATCCTCTATGCAATCCTATCCTCTATCCTATCCTATCCTCTATAATATCGTATCCTCTAACATATTCTATCCTCTATCCTATCCATTCCTCTATCCTATCCAATCCCCTATCCTATCCTCTATCCGATCATATCCTCTATCCTATCCTATCCTCTATAATATCGTATCCTCTATCCTATAATATCATCTACCCTATCCTATTCTCTATCGTATTCTACCCTCTATCCTATTCTATAATCTATCCTATCCTCTATGCAATCCTATCCTCTATCCTATCCTATCCTCTATCCTATCCTATCCTCTATCCTATCCTACCCTCTATACTATCCTATCTTCTATCCTATCCTATCCTCTATCCTATCCTATCCTCTATCCTATCCTATCCTCTATCCTATCCTATCCTCTATCCTATCCTATCCTCTATCCTATCCTATCCTCTATCCTATCCTATCCTCTATCCTATCCTATCCTCTATCCTATCCTATCCTCTATCCTATCCTCTCTTCTATCCTATCCTATCCTCTATCCTATCCTATCCTCTATCCTATCCTATCCTCTATCCTATCCTATCCTCTATTCTATCCTATCCTCTATCCTATCCTATCCTCTATCCTATCCTCTATCCTACCCTATCCTCTATCCTATCCTATCCTCTATCATATCCTATCCTCTATCCTATCCTACCCTCTATACTATCCTATCTTCTATCCTATCCTATCCTCTATCCTATCCTATCCGCTATCCTATCCTATCCTCTATAATATCGTATACTCTATCCTATCCAATCCCCTATCCTATCCAATCCCCTATCCTATCCTATCCTCTATCCTATCCTATCCTCTATCCTATCCTATCCTCTATCCTATCCTATCCTCTATCCTATCCTATCCTCTATCCTATCCTATCTTCTATCCTATCCTATCCTCTATCCTATCCTATCCTCTATCCTATCCTATCCTCTATCCTATCCTATCCTCTATTCTATCCTATCCTCTATCCTATCCTATCCTCTATCCTATCCTCTATCCTACCCTATCCTCTATCCTATCCTATCCTCTATCATATCCTATCCTCTATCCTATCCTACCCTCTATACTATCCTATCTTCTATCCTATCCTATCCTCTATCCTATCCTATCCGCTATCCTATCCTATCCTCTATAATATCGTATACTCTATCCTATCCAATCCCCTATCCTATCCTATCCTCTATAACATCCTATCCTCTATCCTATCCTATCCTCTATCCGATCCTATCCTCTAGCCTATCCTATCCTCTATCCTATCCTATCCTCTATCCTATCCTATCCTCTATAATATCGTATCCTCTATCCTATCCAATCCCCTATCCTATCCTATCCTCTATCCTATCCTATCCTCTATCCCATCTTGGCCTCTATCCTATCCTATCATCTATCCTATCCTATCCTCTATCCTATCCTATCGTCTATCCTATCCTATCCTCTATCCTATCCTCTATGCGATACTATCCTCTATGCTATCCTATCACCTATAATATCGTATCCTGTGTCCTATCCTATCCTCTATCCTATCCTATCCTCTATCCTATCCTATCCTCTATGCTATCCTATCCTCTATCCTATCCTATCCTCTATCCTATCCTATCCTCTATCCTATCCTATCCTCTATCCTATCCTATCCTCTTTCCTATCCAATCCCCTACCCTATCCTCTATCCTATCCTATCCTCTATAATATCGTAACCTCTATCATATTCTATCCTCTATCCTATCCAATCCTCTATCCTATCCTATCCTCTATCCTGTCCTATCCTCTATCATATCCTAACCACTATCCTATCCTATCCTCTATCCTATCCTATCCTCTATATTATCCTATCCTCTATCCTATCCTATTCTCTATCCTATCCAATCCCCTATCCTATCCTCTATGCAATCCTATCCTCTACACTATCCTATCCTCTATAATATCGTATCCTCTGTCCTATCCTATCCTCTATCCTATCCTATCCTCTATCCTATCCTATCCCCTATCCTATCCTATCCTCTATGCTATCCTATCCTCTATCCCATCTTGTCCTCTATCCTATCCTATCATCTATAATATCCTATCCTCTATCCTATCCTATCCTCTATCCTATCCTATCCTCTATCCTATCCTCTATGCGATTCTATCCTCTATGCTATCCTATCACCTATAATATCGTATCCTGTGTCCTATCCTATCCTCTATCCTATCCTACCCTCTATACTATCCTATCTTCTATCCTATCCTATCCTCTATCCTATCCTATCCTCTATCCTATCCTATCCTCTATCCTATCCTATCCTCTATCCTATCCTATCCTCTATATTATCCTATCCTCTATCCTATCCTATTCTCTATCCTATCCAATCCCCTATCCTATCCTCTATGCAATCCTATCCTCTACACTATCCTATCCTCTATAATATCGTATCCTCTGTCCTATCCTATCCTCTATCCTATCCTATCCTCTATCCTATCCTATCCCCTATCCTATCCTATCCTCTATCCTATCCTATCCTCTATCCCATCTTGTCCTCTATCCTATCCTATCATCTATAATATCCTATCCTCTATCCTATCCTATCCTCTATCCTATCCTATCCTCTATCCTATCCTCTATGCGATACTATCCTCTATGCTATCCTATCACCTATAATATCGTATCCTGTGTCCTATCCTATCCTCTATCCTATCCTACCCTCTATACTATCCTATCTTCTATCCTATCCTATCCTCTATCCTATCCTATCCTCTATCCTATCCTATCCTCTATCCTATCCTATCCTCTATCCTATCCTCTATCCTATCCTCTATCCTATCCTCTATCCTATCCTCTATCCTATCCTCTATCCTATCCTCTATCCTATCCTATCCTCTATCCTATCCTATCATCTATCCTATCCTATCCTCTATCCGATCCCATCCTCTATCCTATCCTATCCTCTATAATATCGTATACTCTTTCCTATCCAATCCCCTATCCTATCCTATCCTCTATCCTATCCTATCCTCTATAACATCCTATCCTCTATCCTATCCTATCCTCTATCCTATCCTATCCTCTATCCTATCCTATCCTCTATCCTATCCAATCCCCTATCCTATCCTCTATCCGATCATATCCTCTATCCTATCCTATCCTCTATCCTATCCTATCTTCTATCCTATCCTATCCTCTATCCTATCCTATCCTCTATCCTATCCTATCCTCTATCCTATCCTATCCTCTATTCTATCCTATCCTCTATCCTATTCTATCCTCTATCCTATCCTCTATCCTATCCTCTATCCTACCCTATCCTCTTTCCTATCCTATCCTCTATCATATCCTATCCTCTATCCTATCCTATCCTCTATCCTATCCTCTATCCTATCCTCTATCCTATCCTCTATCCTATCCTCTATCCTATCCGCTATCCTATCCTATCCTCTATAATATCGTATACTCTATCCTATCCAATCCCCTATCCTATCCAATCCCCTATCCTATCCTATCCTCTATAACATCCTATCCTCTATCCTATCCTATCCTCTATCCGATCCTATCCTCTAGCCTATCCTATCCTCTATCCTATCCTATCCTCTATCCTATCCTATCCTCTATCCTATCCTATCCTCTATAATATCGTATCCTCTATCCTATCCAATCCCCTATCCTATCCTATCCTCTATCCTATCCTATCCTCTATCCCATCTTGTCCTCTATCCTATCCTATCATCTATCCTATCCTATCCTCTATCCTATCCTATCCTCTATCCTATCCTATCCTCTATCCTGTCCTATCCTCTATCCTACCCTATCCTCTATCCTATCCTATCCTCTATCCTATCCTATCCTCTATCCTATCCTATCCTCTATCCTATCCTATCCTCTATCCTATCCTATCCTCTTTCCTATCCAATCCCCTACCCTATCCTCTATCCTATCCTATCCTCTATAATATCGTAACCTCTATCATATTCTATCCTCTATCCTATCCAATCCTCTATCCTATCCTATCCTCTATCCTGTCCTATCCTCTATCCTATCCTATCCACTATCCTATCCTATCCTCTATCCTATCCTATCCTCTATCCTATCCTATCCTCTATCCTATCCTATCCTCTATCCTATCCTATCCTCTATATTATCCTATCCTCTATCCTATCCTATTCTCTATCCTATCCAATCCCCTATCCTATCCTCTATGCAATCCTATCCTCTACACTATCCTATCCTCTATAATATCGTATCCTCTGTCCTATCCTATCCTCTATCCTATCCTATCCTCTATCCTATCCTATCCCCAACCTATCCTATCCTCTATCCTATCCTATCCTCTATCCTATCATATCCTCTATCCTATCCTCTATCCTATCCTATCATCTATCCTATCCTATCCTCTATCCTATCCTATTCTCTATCCTATCCAATCCCCTATCCTATCCTCTATGCAATCCTATCCTCTACACTATCCTATCCTCTATAATATCGTATCCTCTGTCCTATCCTATCCTCTATCCTATCCTATCCTCTATCCTATCCTATCCCCTATCCTATCCTATCCTCTATCCTATCCTATCCTCTATCCCATCTTGTCCTCTATCCTATCCTATCATCTATAATATCCTATCCTCTATCCTATCCTATCCTCTATCCTATCCTATCCTCTATCCTATCCTCTATGCGATACTATCCTCTATGCTATCCTATCACCTATAATATCGTATCCTGTGTCCTATCCTATCCTCTATCCTATCCTACCCTCTATACTATCCTATCTTCTATCCTATCCTATCCTCTATCCTATCCTATCCTCTATCCTATCCTATCCTCTATCCTATCCTATCCTCTATACTATCCTATCTTCTATCCTATCCTATCCTCTATCCTATCCTATCCTCTATCCTATCCTATTCTCTATCCTATCCAATCCCCTATCCTATCCTCTATGCAATCCTATCCTCTACACTATCCTATCCTCTATAATATCGTATCCTCTGTCCTATCCTATCCTCTATCCTATCCTATCCTCTATCCTATCCTATCCCCTATCCTATCCTATCCTCTATCCTATCCTATCCTCTATCCCATCTTGTCCTCTATCCTATCCTATCATCTATAATATCCTATCCTCTATCCTATCCTATCCTCTATCCTATCCTATCCTCTATCCTATCCTCTATGCGATACTATCCTCTATGCTATCCTATCACCTATAATATCGTATCCTGTGTCCTATCCTATCCTCTATCCTATCCTACCCTCTATACTATCCTATCTTCTATCCTATCCTATCCTCTATCCTATCCTATCCTCTATCCTATCCTATCCTCTATCCTATCCTATCCTCTATCCTATCCTATCCTCTATCCTATCCTCTATCCTATCCTCTATCCTATCCTCTATCCTATCCTCTATCCTATCCTCTATCCTATCCTCTATCCTATCCTCTATCCTATCCTCTATCCTATCCTATCCTCTATCCTATCCTATCATCTATCCTATCCTATCCTCTATCCGATCCCATCCTCTATCCTATCCTATCCTCTATAATATCGTATACTCTTTCCTATCCAATCCCCTATCCTATCCTATCCTCTATCCTATCCTATCCTCTATAACATCCTATCCTCTATCCTATCCTATCCTCTATCCTATCCTATCCTCTATACTATCCTATCCTCTATCCTATCCAATCCCCTATCCTATCCTCTATCCGATCATATCCTCTATCCTATCCTATCCTCTATCCTATCCTATCCTCTATCCTATCCTATCCTCTATCCTATCCTATCCTCTATTCTATCCTATCCTCTATCCTATTCTATCCTCTATCCTATCCTCTATCCTATCCTCTATCCTACCCTATCCTCTTTCCTATCCTATCCTCTATCATATCCTATCCTCTATCCTATCCTATCCTCTATCCTATCCTCTATCCTATCCTCTATCCTATCCTCTATCCTATCCTCTATCCTATCCGCTATCCTATCCTATCCTCTATAATATCGTATACTCTATCCTATCCAATCCCCTATCCTATCCAATCCCCTATCCTATCCTATCCTCTATAACATCCTATCCTCTATCCTATCCTATCCTCTATCCGATCCTATCCTCTAGCCTATCCTATCCTCTATCCTATCCTATCCTCTATCCAATCCTATCCTCTATAATATCGTATCCTCTATCCTATCCAATCCCCTATCCTATCCTATCCTCTATCCTATCCTATCCTCTATCCCATCTTGTCCTCTATCCTATCCTATCATCTATCCTATCCTATCCTCTATCCTATCCTATCCTCTATCCTATCCTATCCTCTATCCTGTCCTATCCTCTATCCTACCCTATCCTCTATCCTATCCTATCCTCTATCCTATCCTATCCTCTATCCTATCCTATCCTCTATCCCATCCTATCCTCTATCCTATCCTATCCTCTTTCCTATCCAATCCCCTACCCTATCCTCTATCCTATCCTATCCTCTATAATATCGTAACCTCTATCATATTCTATCCTCTATCCTATCCAATCCTCTATCCTATCCTATCCTCTATCCTGTCCTATCCTCTATCCTATCCTATCCACTATCCTATCCTATCCTCTATCCTATCCTATCCTCTATCCTATCCTATCCTCTATCCTATCCTATCCTCTATCCTATCCTATCCTCTATATTATCCTATCCTCTATCCTATCCTATTCTCTATCCTATCCAATCCCCTATCCTATCCTCTATGCAATCCTATCCTCTACACTATCCTATCCTCTATAATATCGTATCCTCTGTCCTATCCTATCCTCTATCCTATCCTATCCTCTATCCTATCCTATCCCCAACCTATCCTATCCTCTATCCTATCCTATCCTCTATCCTATCATATCCTCTATCCTATCCTCTATCCTATCCTATCATCTATCCTATCCTATCCTCTATCCTATCCTATTCTCTATCCTATCCAATCCCCTATCCTATCCTCTATGCAATCCTATCCTCTACACTATCCTATCCTCTATAATATCGTATCCTCTGTCCTATCCTATCCTCTATCCTATCCTATCCTCTATCCTATCCTATCCCCTATCCTATCCTATCCTCTATCCTATCCTATCCTCTATCCCATCTTGTCCTCTATCCTATCCTATCATCTATAATATCCTATCCTCTATCCTATCCTATCCTCTATCCTATCCTATCCTCTATCCTATCCTATCCTCTATCCTATCCTCTATGCGATACTATCCTCTATGCTATCCTATCACCTATAATATCGTATCCTGTGTCCTATCCTATCCTCTATCCTATCCTACCCTCTATACTATCCTATCTTCTATCCTATCCTATCCTCTATCCTATCCTATCCTCTATCCTATCCTATCCTCTATCCTATCCTCTATCCTATCCTCTATCCTATCCTCTATCCTATCCTCTATCCTATCCTCTATCCTATCCTCTATCCTATCCTATCCTCTATCCTATCCTATCATCTATCCTATCCTATCCTCTATCCGATCCCATCCTCTATCCTATCCTATCCTCTATAATATCGTATACTCTTTCCTATCCAATCCCCTATCCTATCCTATCCTCTATCCTATCCTATCCTCTATAACATCCTATCCTCTATCCTATCCTATCCTCTATCCTATCCTATCCTCTATCCTATCCTATCCTCTATCCTATCCAATCCCCTATCCTATCCTCTATCCGATCATATCCTCTATCCTATCCTATCCTCTATCCTATCCTATCTTCTATCCTATCCTATCCTCTATCCTATCCTCTATCCTATCCTCTATCCTATCCTCTATCCTATCCTCTATCCTATCCGCTATCCTATCCTATCCTCTATAATATCGTATACTCTATCCTATCCAATCCCCTATCCTATCCAATCCCCTATCCTATCCTATCCTCTATAACATCCTATCCTCTATCCTATCCTATCCTCTATCCGATCCTATCCTCTAGCCTATCCTATCCTCTATCCTATCCTATCCTCTATCCTATCCTATCCTCTATCCTATCCTATCCTCTATTCTATCCTATCCTCTATCCTATTCTATCCTCTATCCTATCCTCTATCCTATCCTCTATCCTACCCTATCCTCTTTCCTATCCTATCCTCTATCATATCCTATCCTCTATCCTATCCTATCCTCTATCCTATCCTCTATCCTATCCTCTATCCTATCCTCTATCCTATCCGCTATCCTATCCTATCCTCTATAATATCGTATACTCTATCCTATCCAATCCCCTATCCTATCCAATCCCCTATCCTATCCTATCCTCTATAACATCCTATCCTCTATCCTATCCTATCCTCTATCCGATCCTATCCTCTAGCCTATCCTATCCTCTATCCTATCCTATCCTCTATCCTATCCTATCCTCTATAATATCGTATCCTCTATCCTATCCAATCCCCTATCCTATCCTATCCTCTATCCTATCCTATCCTCTATCCCATCTTGTCCTCTATCCTATCCTATCATCTATCCTATCCTATCCTCTATCCTATCCTATCCTCTATCCTATCCTATCCTCTATCCTGTCCTATCCTCTATCCTATCCTATCCTCTATCCTATCCTATCCTCTATCCTATCCTATCCTCTATCCTATCCTATCCTCTATCCTATCCTATCCTCTTTCCTATCCAATCCCCTACCCTATCCTCTATCCTATCCTATCCTCTATAATATCGTAACCTCTATCATATTCTATCCTCTATCCTATCCAATCCTCTATCCTATCCTATCCTCTATCCTGTCCTATCCTCTATCCTATCCTATCCACTATCCTATCCTATCCTCTATCCTATCCTATCCTCTATCCTATCCTATCCTCTATCCTATCCTATCCTCTATCCTATCCTATCCTCTATATTATCCTATCCTCTATCCTATCCTATTCTCTATCCTATCCAATCCCCTATCCTATCCTCTATGCAATCCTATCCTCTACACTATCCTATCCTCTATAATATCGTATCCTCTGTCCTATCCTATCCTCTATCCTATCCTATCCTCTATCCTATCCTATCCCCAACCTATCCTATCCTCTATCCTATCCTATCCTCTATCCTATCATATCCTCTATCCTATCCTCTATCCTATCCTATCATCTATCCTATCCTATCCTCTATCCTATCCTATTCTCTATCCTATCCAATCCCCTATCCTATCCTCTATGCAATCCTATCCTCTACACTATCCTATCCTCTATAATATCGTATCCTCTGTCCTATCCTATCCTCTATCCTATCCTATCCTCTATCCTATCCTATCCCCTATCCTATCCTATCCTCTATCCTATCCTATCCTCTATCCCATCTTGTCCTCTATCCTATCCTATCATCTATAATATCCTATCCTCTATCCTATCCTATCCTCTATCCTATCCTATCCTCTATCCTATCCTCTATGCGATTCTATCCTCTATGCTATCCTATCACCTATAATATCGTATCCTGTGTCCTATCCTATCCTCTATCCTATCCTACCCTCTATACTATCCTATCTTCTATCCTATCCTATCCTCTATCCTATCCTATCCTCTATCCTATCCTATCCTCTATCCTATCCTATCCTCTATCCTATCCTATCCTCTATATTATCCTATCCTCTATCCTATCCTATTCTCTATCCTATCCAATCCCCTATCCTATCCTCTATGCAATCCTATCCTCTACACTATCCTATCCTCTATAATATCGTATCCTCTGTCCTATCCTATCCTCTATCCTATCCTATCCTCTATCCTATCCTATCCCCTATCCTATCCTATCCTCTATCCTATCCTATCCTCTATCCCATCTTGTCCTCTATCCTATCCTATCATCTATAATATCCTATCCTCTATCCTATCCTATCCTCTATCCTATCCTATCCTCTATCCTATCCTCTATGCGATACTATCCTCTATGCTATCCTATCACCTATAATATCGTATCCTGTGTCCTATCCTATCCTCTATCCTATCCTACCCTCTATACTATCCTATCTTCTATCCTATCCTATCCTCTATCCTATCCTATCCTCTATCCTATCCTATCCTCTATCCTATCCTATCCTCTATCCTATCCTCTATCCTATCCTCTATCCTATCCTCTATCCTATCCTCTATCCTATCCTCTATCCTATCCTATCCTCTATCCTATCCTATCATCTATCCTATCCTATCCTCTATCCGATCCCATCCTCTATCCTATCCTATCCTCTATAATATCGTATACTCTTTCCTATCCAATCCCCTATCCTATCCTATCCTCTATCCTATCCTATCCTCTATAACATCCTATCCTCTATCCTATCCTATCCTCTATCCTATCCTCTATGCAATCCTATCCTCTACACTATCCTATCCTCTATAATATCGTATCCTCTGTCCTATCCTATCCTCTATCCTATCCTATCCTCTATCCTATCCTATCCCCAACCTATCCTATCCTCTATCCTATCCTATCCTCTATCCTATCATATCCTCTATCCTATCCTCTATCCTATCCTATCATCTATCCTATCCTATCCTCTATCGTCTCCTATCCTCTTTCCTATCCAATCCCCTACCCTATCCTCTATCCTATCCTATCCTCTATAATATCGTAACCTCTATCATATTCTATCCTCTATCCTATCCAATCCTCTATCCTATCCAATCCCCCATCCTATCCTCTATCCGATCATATCCTCTATCCTATCCTATCCTCTATAATATCGTATCCTCTATCCTATAATATCATTTACCCTAACCTATTCTCTATCCTATCCTATCCTCTATCCTATCCTATTCTCTATCCTATCCTATCCTCTATCCTATTCTATAATCTATCCTGTCCTCTATGCAATCCTATCCTCTATCCTATCCTATCCCCTACCCTATCCAATCCCCTATCCTATCCTCTATCCTATCCTCTATCCTATCCTATCCTCTATCCCATCCTGTCCTCTAACCTATCCTATAATCTATCCTATCCTATCCTCTATCCTATCCTTTCCTCTATCTATTCCTATCCTGTATCCTATTCTATACTCTATTCTATCCTATCCTCTATCCTATCATATTCTCTATCCTATCCTCTATCCTATCCTCTGTGCGATACTATCCTCTATGCTATCCTATGACCTATAATATCGTATCCTGTGTCCTATTCTATCCTCTATCCTATCCTATCATCTATCCTATCCTATCCTCTATCCTATCCTATCCTCTATCCTATCCTATCCTCTATCCTGTCCTATCCTCTATCCTACCCTATCCTCTATCCTATCCTATCCTCTATCCTATCCTATCCTCTATCCTATCCTATCCTCTATCCTATCCTATCCTCTATCCTATCCTATCCTCTTTCCTATCCAATCCCCTACCCTATCCTCTATCCTATCCTATCCTCTATAATATCGTAACCTCTATCATATTCTATCCTCTATCCTATCCAATCCTCTATCCTATCCTATCCTCTATCCTGTCCTATCCTCTATCCTATCCTATCCACTATCCTATCCTATCCTCTATCCTATCCTATCCTCTATCCTATCCTATCCTCTATCCTATCCTATCCTCTATCCTATCCTATCCTCTATCCTATCCTATTCTCTATCCTATCCAATCCCCTATCCTATCCTCTATGCAATCCTATCCTCTACACTATCCTATCCTCTATAATATCGTATCCTCTGTCCTATCCTATCCTCTATCCTATCCTATCCTCTATCCTATCCTATCCCCAACCTATCCTATCCTCTATCCTATCCTATCCTCTATCCTATCATATCCTCTATCCTATCCTCTATCCTATCCTATCATCTATCCTATCCTATCCTCTATCCTATCCTATTCTCTATCCTATCCAATCCCCTATCCTATCCTCTATGCAATCCTATCCTCTACACTATCCTATCCTCTATAATATCGTATCCTCTGTCCTATCCTATCCTCTATCCTATCCTATCCTCTATCCTATCCTATCCCCTATCCTATCCTATCCTCTATCCTATCCTATCCTCTATCCCATCTTGTCCTCTATCCTATCCTATCATCTATAATATCCTATCCTCTATCCTATCCTATCCTCTATCCTATCCTATCCTCTATCCTATCCTCTATGCGATTCTATCCTCTATGCTATCCTATCACCTATAATATCGTATCCTGTGTCCTATCCTATCCTCTATCCTATCCTACCCTCTATACTATCCTATCTTCTATCCTATCCTATCCTCTATCCTATCCTATCCTCTATCCTATCCTATCCTCTATCCTATCCTATCCTCTATCCTATCCTATCCTCTATATTATCCTATCCTCTATCCTATCCTATTCTCTATCCTATCCAATCCCCTATCCTATCCTCTATGCAATCCTATCCTCTACACTATCCTATCCTCTATAATATCGTATCCTCTGTCCTATCCTATCCTCTATCCTATCCTATCCTCTATCCTATCCTATCCCCTATCCTATCCTATCCTCTATCCTATCCTATCCTCTATCCCATCTTGTCCTCTATCCTATCCTATCATCTATAATATCCTATCCTCTATCCTATCCTATCCTCTATCCTATCCTATCCTCTATCCTATCCTCTATGCGATACTATCCTCTATGCTATCCTATCACCTATAATATCGTATCCTGTGTCCTATCCTATCCTCTATCCTATCCTACCCTCTATACTATCCTATCTTCTATCCTATCCTATCCTCTATCCTATCCTATCCTCTATCCTATCCTATCCTCTATCCTATCCTATCCTCTATCCTATCCTCTATCCTATCCTCTATCCTATCCTCTATCCTATCCTCTATCCTATCCTCTATCCTATCCTCTATCCTATCCTATCCTCTATCCTATCCTATCATCTATCCTATCCTATCCTCTATCCGATCCCATCCTCTATCCTATCCTATCCTCTATAATATCGTATACTCTTTCCTATCCAATCCCCTATCCTATCCTATCCTCTATCCTATCCTATCCTCTATAACATCCTATCCTCTATCCTATCCTATCCTCTATCCTATCCTCTATGCAATCCTATCCTCTACACTATCCTATCCTCTATAATATCGTATCCTCTGTCCTATCCTATCCTCTATCCTATCCTATCCTCTATCCTATCCTATCCCCAACCTATCCTATCCTCTATCCTATCCTATCCTCTATCCTATCATATCCTCTATCCTATCCTCTATCCTATCCTATCATCTATCCTATCCTATCCTCTATCGTCTCCTATCCTCTTTCCTATCCAATCCCCTACCCTATCCTCTATCCTATCCTATCCTCTATAATATCGTAACCTCTATCATATTCTATCCTCTATCCTATCCAATCCTCTATCCTATCCAATCCCCCATCCTATCCTCTATCCGATCATATCCTCTATCCTATCCTATCCTCTATAATATCGTATCCTCTATCCTATAATATCATTTACCCTAACCTATTCTCTATCCTATCCTATCCTCTATCCTATCCTATTCTCTATCCTATCCTATCCTCTATCCTATTCTATAATCTATCCTATCCTCTATGCAATCCTATCCTCTATCCTATCCTATCCCCTACCCTATCCAATCCCCTATCCTATCCTCTATCCTATCCTCTATCCTATCCTATCCTCTATCCCATCCTGTCCTCTAACCTATCCTATAATCTATCCTATCCTATCCTCTATCCTATCCTATCCTCTATCTATTCCTATCCTGTATCCTATTCTATACTCTATTCTATCCTATCCTCTATCCTATCATATTCTCTATCCTATCCTCTATCCTATCCTCTGTGCGATACTATCCTCTATGCTATCCTATCACCTATAATATCGTATCCTGTGTCCTATTCTATCCTCTATCCTATCCTATCCTCTATCCTATCCTATCCTCTATCCTATTCTATCCTCTATTATATCCTATCCTCTATCCTATCCTATCATCTATCCTATCCTATCCTCTATAATATCCTCTATAATATCGTATCCTCTGTCCTATCCTATCCTCTATCCTATCCTATCCTCTATCCTATCCTATCCCCAACCTATCCTATCCTCTATCCTATCCTATCCTCTATCCTATCATATCCTCTATCCTATCCTCTATCCTATCCTATCATCTATCCTATCCTATCCTCTATCGTCTCCTATCCTCTTTCCTATCCAATCCCCTACCCTATCCTCTATCCTATCCTATCCTCTATAATATCGTAACCTCTATCATATTCTATCCTCTATCCTATCCAATCCTCTATCCTATCCAATCCCCCATCCTATCCTCTATCCGATCATATCCTCTATCCTATCCTATCCTCTATAATATCGTATCCTCTATCCTATAATATCATTTACCCTAACCTATTCTCTATCCTATCCTATCCTCTATCCTATCCTATTCTCTATCCTATCCTATCCTCTATCCTATTCTATAATCTATCCTATCCTCTATGCAATCCTATCCTCTATCCTATCCTATCCCCTACCCTATCCAATCCCCTATCCTATCCTCTATCCTATCCTCTGTGCGATACTATCCTCTATGCTATCCTATCACCTATAATATCGTATCCTGTGTCCTATTCTATCCTCTATCCTATCCTATCCTCTATCCTATCCTATCCTCTATCCTATTTTATCCTCTATTATATCCTATCCTCTATCCTATCCTATCATCTATCCTATCTTATCCTCTATAATATCCTCTATAATATCATATCCTCTGTCCTATCCTATCCTCTATCCCATCCTATCCTCTATCCTATCCTCTATAATATCGTATCCTCTACCCTATCCTATCCTATATCCTATAATATCATCTATCCTATGCTATTCTCTATCCTATCCCATCCTCTGCCCTATTCTTCACTCTATCCTATCATATCCTCTATCCTATCCTCTTTCCTATCCTATTCTCTATCCTATCCTATCCTCTATCCTATCCTCTATACTATGCTATCCTCTATCCTATCCTATCATCTATCCTATCCTATCCTCTATCCTATCCTCTTTAATATCGTATCCTCTACCCTATCCTATCCTCTATCCTATCCTATCCTCTATCCTATCCTATCCTCTATCCTCTCCAATCCTCTATCCTATCCTATCCTCTATCCTATCCTATCCTCTATCCTATCCTATCCTCTATGATATCCTATCATCTATCCTATCCTATCGTCTATCCTATCCTCTATAATATCGTATCCTCTACCCTATCCTACCCTCTATTCTATCCTATCCTCTATCCTATCCTATCCTCTAGCCTATCCTATCCTATCCTCTATCCTATCCTATCCTCTATCCTATCCTATCCTCTATCCTATCCTATCCCCTACCCTATCCAATCCCCTATCCTATCCTCTATCCTATCCTCTATCCTATCCTATCCTCTATCCCATCCTGTCCTCTAACCTATCCTATAATCTATCCTATCCTATCCTCTATCCTATCCTATCCTCTATCTATTCCTATCCTGTATCCTATTCTGTACTCTATTCTATCCTATCCTCTATCCTATCATATTCTCTATCCTATCCTCTATCCTATCCTCTGTGCGATACTATCCTCTATGCTATCCTATCACCTATAATATCGTATCCTGTGTCCTATTCTATCCTCTATCCTATCCTATCCTCTATCCTATCCTATCCTCTATCCTATTCTATCCTCTATTATATCCTATCCTCTATCCTATCCTATCCTCTATCCTATCCTATCCTCTATCGTCTCCTATCCTCTATCCTATCGAATCCCCTATCCTTTCCTCTATGCAATCCTATCCTCTATCCTATCCTATCCTCTAGCCTATCCTATCCTATCCTCTATCCTATCCTATCCTCTATCCTATCCTATCCTCTATCCAATCCTATCCTCTATTATATCCTATCCTCTATCCTATCCTATCCTCTATCCTATCCTATCCTCTATCCTATCCTATCCTCTATCCTATCCTATCCTCTATCCTATCCTATCCTCTATCGTCTCCTATCCTCTATCCTATCGAATCCCCTATCCTTTCCTCTATGCAATCCTATCCTCTATCCTATCCTATCCTCTATAATATCGTATCCTCTATCATATTCTATCCTCTATCCTATCCAATCCCCTATCCTATCCTCTATCCGATCATATCCTCTATCCTATCCTATCCTCTATAATATCGTATCCTCTATCCTATAATATCATCTAACCTATCCTATTCTCTATCCTATTCTATCCTCTATCCTATTCTATAATCTACCCTATCCTCTATGCAATCCTATCCTCTATCCTATCCTATCCTCTACCCTATCCTATTCCCTATCCTATTCTATCCTCTATCCTATCCTATCCTCTATAATATCGTATCCTCTATCCTATAATATCATCTTCCCTATCTTATTCTCTATCCTATCCTATCCTCTATCCTATCCTATTCTCTATCCTATCCCATCCTCTTTCCTATTCTATAATCTATCCTATCCTATTCTCTATCCTATCCAATCCCCTATCCTATCCTCTAAGCAATCCTATCCTCTATCCTATCCTATCCTCTATCGTCTCCTATCCTCTTTCCTATCCAATCCCCTACCCTATCCTCTATCCTATCCTATCCTCTATCCTATCCTATCCTCTATCCTATCCTATCCCCTACCCTATCCAATCCCCTATCCTATCCTCTATCCTATCCTCTATCCTATCCTATCCTCTATCCCATCCTGTCCTCTAACCTATCCTATAATCTATCCTATCCTATCCTCTATCCTATCCTATCCTCTATCTATTCCTATCCTGTATCCTATTCTGTACTCTATTCTATCCTATCCTCTATCCTATCATATTCTCTATCCTATCCTCTATCCTATCCTCTGTGCGATACTATCCTCTATGCTATCCTATCACCTATAATATCGTATCCTGTGTCCTATTCTATCCTCTATCCTATCCTATCCTCTATCCTATCCTATCCTCTATCCTATTCTATCCTCTATTATATCCTATCCTCTATCCTATCCTATCCTCTATCCTATCCTATCCTCTATCGTCTCCTATCCTCTATCCTATCGAATCCCCTATCCTTTCCTCTATGCAATCCTATCCTCTATCCTATCCTATCCTCTAGCCTATCCTATCCTATCCTCTATCCTATCCTATCCTCTATCCTATCCTATCCTCTATCCAATCCTATCCTCTATTATATCCTATCCTCTATCCTATCCTATCCTCTATCCTATCCTATCCTCTATCCTATCCTATCCTCTATCCTATCCTATCCTCTATCCTATCCTATCCTCTATCGTCTCCTATCCTCTATCCTATCGAATCCCCTATCCTTTCCTCTATGCAATCCTATCCTCTATCCTATCCTATCCTCTATAATATCGTATCCTCTATCATATTCTATCCTCTATCCTATCCAATCCCCTATCCTATCCTCTATCCGATCATATCCTCTATCCTATCCTATCCTCTATAATATCGTATCCTCTATCCTATAATATCATCTAACCTATCCTATTCTCTATCCTATTCTATCCTCTATCCTATTCTATAATCTACCCTATCCTCTATGCAATCCTATCCTCTATCCTATCCTATCCTCTACCCTATCCTATTCCCTATCCTATTCTATCCTCTATCCTATCCTATCCTCTATAATATCGTATCCTCTATCCTATAATATCATCTTCCCTATCTTATTCTCTATCCTATCCTATCCTCTATCCTATCCTATTCTCTATCCTATCCCATCCTCTTTCCTATTCTATAATCTATCCTATCCTATTCTCTATCCTATCCAATCCCCTATCCTATCCTCTAAGCAATCCTATCCTCTATCCTATCCTATCCTCTATCGTCTCCTATCCTCTATCCTATCGAATCCCCTATCCTTTCCTCTATGCAATCCTATCCTCTATCCTATCCTATCCTCTAGCCTATCCTATCCTATCCTCTATCCTATCCTATCCTCTATCCTATCCTATCCTCTATCCAATCCTATCCTCTATTATATCCTATCCTCTATCCTATCCTATCCTCTATAATATCGTATCCTCTGTCCTATCCTATCCTCTATCCTATCCTATCCTATCCTCTATAATATCGTATCCTCTATCATATTCTATCCTCTATCCTATCCAATCCCCTATCCTATCCTCTATCCGATCATATCCTCTATCCTATCCTATCCTCTATAATACCGTATCCTCTATCCTATAATATCATCTACCCTATCCTATTCTCTATCCTATTCTATCCTCTATCCTATTCTATAATCTACCCTATCCTCTATGCAATCCTATCCTCTATCCTATCCTATCCTCTACCCTATCCTATTCCCTATCCTATTCTATCCTCTATCCTATCCTATCCTCTATAATATCGTATCCTCTATCCTATAATATCATCTTCCCTATCCTATTCTCTATCCTATCCTATCCTCTATCCTATCCTATTCTCTATCCTATCCTATCCTCTTTCGTATTCTATAATCTATCCTATCCTATTCTCTATCCTATCCAATCCCCTATCCTATCCTCTAAGCAATCCTATCCTCTATCCTATCCTATCCTCTATCGTCTCCTATCCTCTTTCCTATCCAATCCCCTACCCTATCCTCTATCCTATCCTATCCTCTATAATATCGTATCCTCTAACCTATCCTATCCTCTATAATATCCTATCCTCTATCCTATCCTATCCTCTATCCTGTCCTATCCTCTATCCTATCCTATCCACTACCCTATCCTATCCTCTATCCTATCCTATCCTCTATCCTGTCCTATCCTCTATATTATCCTATCCTCTATCCTATCCTATTCTCTATCCTATCCAATCCCCTATCCTATCCTCTATGCAATCCTATCCTCTATCCTATCCTATCCTCTATAATATCGTATCCTCTGTCCTATCCTATCCTCTATCCTATCCTATCATCTATCCTATCCTATCCTCTATCCTCTCCAATCCTCTATCCTATCCTATCCTCTATCCTATCCTATCCTCTATCCTATCCTATCCTCTATTCTATCCTATCCTATCCTCTATCCTATCCTATCCTCTAGCCTATCCTATCCTATCCTCTATCCTATCCTATCCTCTATCCTATCCTATCCTCTATCCTATCCTATCCTCTATCCTATCCTATCCTCTATCCTATCCTATCCACTATCATATCCTATCCTCTATCCTATCCTATCCTCTATCCTATCCTATCCTCTATCCTGTCCTATCCTCTATCCTATCCTATCCACTATCCTATCCTATCCTCTATCCTATCCTATCCTCTATCCTATCCTATCCTCTATCCTATCCTATCCTCTATATTATCCTATCCTGTATCCTATCCTATTCTCTATCCTATCCAATCCCCTATCCTATCCTCTATGCAATCCTATCCTCTATCCTATCCTATCCTCTATAATATCGTATCCTCTGTCCTATACTATCCTCTATCCTATCCTATCCCCAACCTATCCAATCCTATATCCTATCCAATCCCCTATCCTATCGTCTATCCGATCATATCCTCTATCCTATCCTATCCTCTATAATATCGTATCCTCTATCCTATAATATCATCTACCCTATCCTATTCTCTATCCTATCCTATCCTCTATCCTATCCTATCCTCTATCCTATCCTATCCTCTATCCTATCCTATCCTCTATCCTATTCTATAATCTATCCTATCCTATCCTCTATCCTATCCTATCCTCTATCCTATCCTATCCTCTATCCTATCCTATTCTCTATCCTATCCTCTATCCTATCCTATCCTCTATCCTATCCTATCCCCTACCCTATCCAATCCCCTATCCTATCCTCTAACCTATCCTATCCTCTATCCTATCCTATCGTCTAGCCTATCCTATCCTATCCTCTATCCTATCCTCTATCCGATCATATCCTCTATCCTATCCTATCCTCTATAATATCGTATCCTCTATCCAATAATATCATCTACCCTATCCTATTCTCTATCCTATTCTATCCTCTATCCTATTCTATAATCTACCCTATCCTCTATGCAATCCTATCCTCTATCCTATCCTATCCTCTACCCTATTCTATTCCCTATCGTATTCTATCCTCTATCCTATCCAATCCCCTATCCTATCCTCTATGCAATCCTATCCTCTATCCTATCCTATCCTCTATTATATCGTATCCTCTGTCCTATCCTATCCTCTATCCTATCCTATCCTCTATCCTATCCTATCCTCTATATTATCCTATCCTCTATCCTATCCTATTCTCTATCCTATCCAATCCCCTATCCTATCCTCTATGCAATCCTATCCTCTATCCTATCCTATCCTCTATAATATCGTATCCTCTGTCCTATCCTATCCTCTATCCTATCCTATCCCCAACCTATCCAATCCTCTATCCTATCCAATCCCCTATCCTATCGTCTATCCGATCATATCCTCTATCCTATCCTATCCTCTATAATATCGTATCCTCTATCCTATAATATCATCTACCCTATCCTATTCTCTATCCTATCCTATCCTCTATCCTATCCTATCCTCTATCCTATCCTATCCTCTATCCTATTCTATAATCTATCCTATCCTATCCTCTATCCTATCCTATCCTCTATCCTATCCTATCCTCTATCCTATCCTATTCTCTATCCTATCCTCTATCCTATCCTATCCTCTATCCTATCCTATCCCCTACCCTATCCAATCCCCTATCCTATCCTCTAACCTATCCTATCCTCTATCCTATCCTATCCTCTAGCCTATCCTCTCCTATCCTCTATCCTATCCTATCCTCTATCCTATCCTATCCTCTATCCTATCCTATCCTCTATCCTATCCTATATCCGATCATATCCTCTATCCTATCCTATCCTCTATAATATCGTATCCTCTATCCTATAATATCATCTACCCTATCCTATTCTCTATCCTATCCTATCCTCTATCCTATCCTATCCTCTATCCTATCCTATCCTCTATCCTATTCTATAATCTATCCTATCCTATCCTCTATCCTATCCTATCCTCTATCCTATCCTATCCTCTATCCTATCCTATTCTCTATCCTATCCTCTATCCTATCCTATCCTCTATCCTATCCTATCCCCTACCCTATCCAATCCCCTATCCTATCCTCTAACCTATCCTATCCTCTATCCTATCCTATCCTCTACCCTATTCAATTCCCTATCCTATTCTATCCTCTATCCTATCCAATCCCCTATCCTATCCTCTATGCAATCCTATCCTCTATCCTATCCTATCCTCTATAATATCGTATCCTCTGTCCTATCCTATCCTCTATCCTATCCTATCCCCAACCTATCCAATCCTCTATCCTATCCAATCCCCTATCCTATCGTCTATCCGATCATATCCTCTATCCTATCCTATCCTCTATAATATCGTATCCTCTATCCTATAATATCATCTACCCTATCCTATTCTCTATCCTATCCTATCCTCTATCCTATCCTATCCTATCCTCTATCCTATCCTATCCTCTATCCTATCCTATCCTCTATCCTATCCTATCCTCTATCCTATCCTATCCTCTATCCTATCCTATCCTCTATTCTATCCTATCCTCTATCCTATCCTATCCTCTATCCTATCCTATCCTCTATCCTATCCTATCCTCTATCCTATCCTATCCTCTATCCTATCCTCTATCGTCTCCTATCCTCTATCCTATCGAATCCCCTATCCTTTCCTCTATGCAATCCTATCCTCTATCCTATCCTATCCTCTATAATATCGTATCCTCTATCATATTCTATCCTCTATCCTATCCAATCCCCCATCCTATCCTCTATCCGATCATATCCTCTATCCTATCCTATCCTCTTTAATATCGTATCCTCTATCCTATAATATCATTTACCCTAACCTATTCTCTATCCTATCCTATCCTCTATCCTATCCTATTCTCCATCCTATCCTATCCTCTATCCTATTCTATAATCTATCCTATCCTCTATGCAATCCTATCCTCTATCCTATCCTATCCCCTACCCTATCCAATCCCCTATCCTATCCTCTATCCTATCCTCTATCCTATCCTATCCTCTATCCCATCCTGTCCTCTAACCTATCCTATAATCTATCCTATCCTATCCTCTATCCTATCCTATCCTCTATCTATTCCTATCCTGTATCCTATTCTGTACTCTATTCTATCCTATCCTCTATCCTATCATATTCTCTATCCTATCCTCTATCCTATCCTCTGTGCGATACTATCCTCTATGCTATCCTATCACCTATAATGTCGTATCCTGTGTCCTATTCTATCCTCTATCCTATCCTATCCTCTATCCCATCCTCTATCCTATTCTATCCTCTATTATATCCTATCCTCTATCCTATCCTATCATCTATCCTATCCTATCCTCTATAATATCCTCTATAATATCGTATCCTCCGTCCTATCCTATCCTCTATCCTATCCTCTATAATATCGTATCCTCTACGCTATCCTATCCTATATCCTATAATATCATCTATCCTATGCTATTCTCTATCCTATCCCATCCTCTGCCCTATTCTTCACTCTATCCTATCATATCCTCTATCCTATCCTCTTTCCTATCCTATTCTCTATCCTATCCTATCCTCTATCCTATCCTCTATCCTATGCTATCCTCTATCCTATCCTATCATCTATCCTATCCTATCCTCTATCCTATCCTCTTTAATATCGTATCCTCTACCCTATCCTATCCTCTATCCTATCCTATCCTCTATCCTATCCTATCCTCTATCCTCTCCAATCCGCTATCCTATCCTATCCTCTATCCTATCCTATCCTCTATCCTATCCTATCCTCTATGATATCCTATCATCTATCCTATCCTATCTTCTATCCTATCCTCTATAATATCGTATCCTCTACCCTATCCTACCCTCTATTCTATCCTATCCTCTATCCTATCCTATCCTCTAGCCTATCCTATCCTATCCTCTATCCTATCCTATCCTCTATCGTATCCTATCCTCTATCCAATCCTATCCTCTATCCTATCCTATCCTCTATCCTATCCTATCCTCTATCCTATCCTATCCTCTATCCTATCCTATCCTCTATCGTCTCCTATCCTCTATCCTATCGAATCCCCTATCCTTTCCTCTATCCTATCCTATCCTCTATCGTCTCCTATCCTCTATCCTATCGAATCCCCTATCCTTTCCTCTATGCAATCCTATCCTCTATCCTATCCTATCCTGTATAATATCGTATCCTCTATCATATTCTATCCTCTATCCTATCCAATCCCCTATCCTATCCTCTATCCGATCATATCCTCTATCCTATCCTATCCTCTATAATACCGTATCCTCTATCCTATAATATCATCTACCCTATCCTATTCTCTATCCTATTCTATCCTCTATCCTATTCTATAATCTACCCTATCCTCTATGCAATCCTATCCTCTATCCTATCCTATCCTCTACCCTATCCTATTCCCTATCCTATTCTATCCTCTATCCTATCCTATCCTCTATAATATCGTATCCTTTATCCTATAATATCATCTTCCCTATCTTATTCTCTATCCTATCCTATTCTCTATCCTATCCTATCCTCTATCCTATCCTATCCTCTATCCTATCCTATTCTCTATCCTATCCAATCCCCTATCCTATCCTCTAAGCAATCCTATCCTCTATCCTATCCTATCCTCTATCGTCTCCTATCCTCTTTCCTATCCAATCCCCTACCCTATCCTCTATCCTATCCTATCCTCTATAATATCGTATCCTCTAACCTATCCTATCCTCTATCCTATCCTATCCTCTATCCTATCCTATTCTCTATCCTATCCTCTATCCTATCCTATCCTCTATCCTATCCTATCCCCTACCCTATCCAATCCCCTATCCTATCCTCTAACCTATCCTATCCTCTATCCTATCCTATCCTCTAGCCTATCCTCTCCTATCCTCTATCCTATCCTATCCTCTATCCTATCCTATCCTCTATCCTATCCTATCCTCTATCCTATCCTATATCCGATCATATCCTCTATCCTATCCTATCCTCTATAATATCGTATCCTCTATCCAATAATATCATCTACCCTATCCTATTCTCTATCCTATTCTATCCTCTATCCTATCCAATCCCCTATCCTATCCTCTATGCAATCCTATCCTCTATCCTATCCTATCCTCTATAATATCGTATCCTCTGTCCTATCCTATCCTCTATCCTATCCTATCCCCAACCTATCCAATCCTCTATCCTATCCAATCCCCTATCCTATCGTCTATCCGATCATATCCTCTATCCTATCCTATCCTCTATAATATCGTATCCTCTATCCTATAATATCATCTACCCTATCCTATTCTCTATCCTATCCTATCCTCTATCCTATCCTATCCTCTATCCTATCCTATCCTCTATCCTATTCTATAATCTATCCTATCCTATCCTCTATCCTATCCTATCCTCTATCCTATCCTATCCTCTATCCTATCCTATTCTCTATCCTATCCTCTATCCTATCCTATCCTCTATCCTATCCTATCCCCTACCCTATCCAATCCCCTATCCTATCCTCTAACCTATCCTATCCTCTATCCTATCCTATCCTCTACCCTATTCTATTCCCTATCCTATTCTATCCTCTATCCTATCCAATCCCCTATCCTATCCTCTATGCAATCCTATCCTCTATCCTATCCTATCCTCTATAATATCGTATCCTCTGTCCTATCCTATCCTCTATCCTATCCTATCCCCAACCTATCCAATCCTCTATCCTATCCAATCCCCTATCCTATCGTCTATCCGATCATATCCTCTATCCTATCCTATCCTCTATAATATCGTATCCTCTATCCTATAATATCATCTACCCTATCCTATTCTCTATCCTATCCTATCCTCTATCCTATCCTATCCTATCCTCTATCCTATCCTATCCTATCCTCTATCCTATCCTATCCTCTATCCTATCCTATCCTCTATCCTATCCTATCCTCTATCCTATCCTATCCTCTATCCTATCCTATCCTCTATTCTATCCTATCCTCTATCCTATCCTATCCTCTATCCTATCCTATTGTCTATCCTATCCTATCCTCTATCCTATCCTATCCTCTATCCTATCCTCTATCGTCTCCTATCCTCTATCCTATCGAATCCCCTATCCTTTCCTCTATGCAATCCTATCCTCTATCCTATCCTATCCTCTATAATATCGTATCCTCTATCATATTCTATCCTCTATCCTATCCAATCCCCCATCCTATCCTCTATCCGATCATATCCTCTATCCTATCCTATCCTCTTTAATATCGTATCCTCTATCCTATAATATCATTTACCCTAACCTATTCTCTATCCTATCCTATCCTCTATCCTATCCTATTCTCCATCCTATCCTATCCTCTATCCTATTCTATAATCTATCCTATCCTCTATGCAATCCTATCCTCTATCCTATCCTATCCCCTACCCTATCCAATCCCCTATCCTATCCTCTATCCTATCCTCTATCCTATCCTATCCTCTATCCCATCCTGTCCTCTAACCTATCCTATAATCTATCCTATCCTATCCTCTATCCTATCCTATCCTCTAGCTATTCCTATCCTGTATCCTATTCTGTACTCTATTCTATCCTATCCTCTATCCTATCATATTCTCTATCCTATCCTCTATCCTATCCTCTGTGCGATACTATCCTCTATGCTATCCTATCACCTATAATGTCGTATCCTGTGTCCTATTCTATCCTCTATCCTATCCTATCCTCTATCCCATCCTCTATCCTATTCTATCCTCTATTATATCCTATCCTCTATCCTATCCTATCATCTATCCTATCCTATCCTCTATAATATCCTCTATAATATCGTATCCTCCGTCCTATCCTATCCTCTATCCTATCCTCTATAATATCGTATCCTCTACGCTATCCTATCCTATATCCTATAATATCATCTATCCTATGCTATTCTCTATCCTATCCCATCCTCTGCCCTATTCTTCACTCTATCCTATCATATCCTCTATCCTATCCTCTTTCCTATCCTATTCTCTATCCTATCCTATCCTCTATCCTATCCTCTATCCTATGCTATCCTCTATCCTATCCTATCATCTATCCTATCCTATCCTCTATCCTATCCTCTTTAATATCGTATCCTCTACCCTATCCTATCCTCTATCCTATCCTATCCTCTATCCTATCCTATCCTCTATCCTCTCCAATCCGCTATCCTATCCTATCCTCTATCCTATCCTATCCTCTATCCTATCCTATCCTCTATGATATCCTATCATCTATCCTATCCTATCTTCTATCCTATCCTCTATAATATCGTATCCTCTACCCTATCCTACCCTCTATTCTATCCTATCCTCTATCCTATCCTATCCTCTAGCCTATCCTATCCTATCCTCTATCCTATCCTATCCTCTATCGTATCCTATCCTCTATCCAATCCTATCCTCTATCCTATCCTATCCTCTATCCTATCCTATCCTCTATCCTATCCTATCCTCTATCCTATCCTATCCTCTATCGTCTCCTATCCTCTATCCTATCGAATCCCCTATCCTTTCCTCTATCCTATCCTATCCTCTATCGTCTCCTATCCTCTATCCTATCGAATCCCCTATCCTTTCCTCTATGCAATCCTATCCTCTATCCTATCCTATCCTGTATAATATCGTATCCTCTATCATATTCTATCCTCTATCCTATCCAATCCCCTATCCTATCCTCTATCCGATCATATCCTCTATCCTATCCTATCCTCTATAATACCGTATCCTCTATCCTATAATATCATCTACCCTATCCTATTCTCTATCCTATTCTATCCTCTATCCTATTCTATAATCTACCCTATCCTCTATGCAATCCTATCCTCTATCCTATCCTATCCTCTACCCTATCCTATTCCCTATCCTATTCTATCCTCTATCCTATCCTATCCTCTATAATATCGTATCCTTTATCCTATAATATCATCTTCCCTATCTTATTCTCTATCCTATCCTATTCTCTATCCTATCCTATCCTCTATCCTATCCTATCCTCTATCCTATCCTATTCTCTATCCTATCCAATCCCCTATCCTATCCTCTAAGCAATCCTATCCTCTATCCTATCCTATCCTCTATCGTCTCCTATCCTCTTTCCTATCCAATCCCCTACCCTATCCTCTATCCTATCCTATCCTCTATAATATCGTATCCTCTAACCTATCCTATCCTCTATAATATCCTATCCTCTATCCTATCCTATCCTCTATCCTGTCCTATCCTCTATCCTATCCTATCCACTACCCTATCCTATCCTCTATCCTATCCTATCCTCTATCCTGTCCTATCCTCTATATTATCCTATCCTCTATCCTATCCTATTCTCTATCCTATCCAATCCCCTATCCTATCTGTTGCAGATCGCAACAACGAAGAACGGCGCGTGCCGAAACGCCCGTACGGCGGCTTAGGCCGCGCGATTTACAACCCGACACCAGACGCAGAAACCCTACGGACTGGTACCGAACTTTATAATTTACAGCTTTTTAGGGCCACCGAGACCCTACAATAAAACAGCCGGACACCACGTGCGACAGGACAGAAACAGCGACGAACGCCACCATAAATTTAGACATCGACAAGACGAGACAAGCTTCCTGACAGCTTCCCCCTCCGATTTCCAAACTTCCCAAGACACACCCACGACCAATTAAAAAACGCAACATTCCACCATCTACAGCGACAACCGACCAATGACGACACAACCGAGGTGACGTTAGACGAAACGTAACGAGACACGAGCAGATCTTTTTAAAAACTCGAACAAAACGCTCTAAGATCACTACCTACAGATCGCCACGTCGAAGTCATTAAATACAATACGTCACGGAATTTCGCAACGCACTTTGTACATATTGATATTAAATAAATTGTGATTAGCGTACATAGTACCTCGTGTATGCCAGTCAATCGAACAAGGTGCTCAGTGACTAATACTCATTGAGAGAAGGCGCAGTCTCCAAATTCCTGCTACCTTCGTATACATAATTTTGGTCCTTCGAGCCGGACACAGTACCGTGGTATCTGTGTCCATCAGTATACGTGCATCGCGAAATTCGGAAGAGCAAGTGCAAGGAGCAGCGGAGTCGGTCGTGCCTTGAGCATCACCTCTGCAGCATCCAGAACAAAGGGTACGGATTCAACGGTGCTGTAGCATCGCCTCCCTATCAACAACACCGGATTCGGTTGTGCAAAGACACAACGTCCGGAACATCATCATCACGGATTCGGCTGTACTGGAGTACAACATCCGCACCGCAGCGAGCAGATTCGGTGACGTCAGGAGCGTCACATCCGCCGACTGCAATCGACCATTTGACATCGAGATCATCGCTGCCGAGGAAGCGCATCGGGATCATCGAGAGTCATCAACCATCGCGACTACCAGTCACGGAAGCAGAACTGCGGAAACATCTATAGGAGGATCTCATCTGGAGCTTGCCGAATCACAGCGTACACAACGGGGAACGACGAGATTCGTAAGTCGCTAGTCGCATATTTCCGTTCCGTTTTATATTTTTCGGTTTCGGCATAATATAACGTAATTAGTCAACATGTCAAACTCTAAGCAAATGAGCGAATCAGAACTAGTTAGGAAACGCGCTTCCCTAAAAGCAAAGGCAACTGCGTTTCGTAAATACTTAGATCAATGTAATAAAGCCGAAGAATCCACGAGCAATGAGCTGCGGACGCGAATCGCGAGAATGCAGGAGGATCTTAAATCATTCGATTTGATTCAAGACGCACTAGAAGTAATAGCGGGGCCGGAAGTATTTGAGACGCGGTTACAAGAACGAACACAGTTCGAAGACGCTTATTTTAAGGCAATTGCGGAAGCACAAACGATAATCGATAACGCGGCGAGAAAGGTTGAGGAAACGTCAGGCAAGGGCCAACCGGTAGCTTCCGTAACTGAGAGTACGGACGAATTACATGTAAAACTGCCTACAATGCACCTGCCTAAGTTTTACGGGTCGTACGAAGCATGGCCAGGTTTTTCAGATACATTCAAATCAGCCGTACACGATAACAAACATTTTCGAGACGCACAGAAATTAATGTACCTACGCTCGTGTCTGACAGGTAAAGCAGCGGAAAAAATAGAATCATTAGAAACCACTGCAGCCAACTATTCGGTCGCGTGGAACATTTTAGAAAAATGTTACGATAATCCCACCGCTATTATAAATAATAGAGTAAAGGCACTGTTTGAATTGCCTCTTGTCACTAGAACGCAACAAAATTCCTTACGAGAGCTGTTAGATACAGCTAACAAACATTACCGCGCGCTAGAGGCCTTAGACAAACCGTTTTTAGAAGCCTTTCCAGTATATGCTATCGTCTCGAAACTAGACGAACAAACTCGCATCAAATGGAAGGAACATACACAGGGGAAAACATTTCCGACCGTGAAAGAATTATTAGAATTTTTGCATGACCGTTGTCAATTGTTAGAAGAGTCGCAACAAGAAATATGTAGAAAATCGTATCAGCCCATACAACGTACATCAGCACCACAGAATCAGTATAATCATTCGAAATCGTCACTCGCATATCCAAGCAGCGTAACATCTCCGTGTATCTGCAATTTATGCAAAGGAGGTCATTATTCGCAATACTGCCCGAAGCTTGTAAACATAAACGTAGAACAACGAATTGAATTGGTACGGAAAGCGGGACTCTGTTATAACTGTCTTCGTTCAAATCACGCGACTAAAAATTGTAAAGCAACCACGTGCAAAAAATGCAAGGCAAAGCACCACACAATTTTACATATAGACAATCAAGAATCGAACCAACCCTCGCTGTCTCCAACTACCACGCTAAGTTCAATGAATTCACCTTCGGAAGTACTATCGTCGACTGCATTGATTCACATTGCAGACGAACACGGCAAGCTTCATACATGTCGCGTCTTGCTAGATTCTGGATCTCAATCGCATTTCCTTACAGACAACTTAGTCGCCAAGCTCGGTCTCCGGCGCGATCCAATAAACATTCCAGTGACCGGCATAAATCAAATCGTTTCGACAATTAAAACGTCTGTTAGCACCACGATACAATCGCGCATGAACATATTCACCGCCAAACTAAATTTCTTGGTAGTTCCCCGGATCAGCGGATCCATCCCGAATCAAGCGATACACGCCGCGGAACTAGCAATACCTGCGAACATACGCTTAGCGGATCCCAACTTCCACAAACCCTCGCGAATTGACGGCTTAATCGGAGCCGAGCTTTTTTACAAACTGCTCGCGATCGGTCAAATCACCCTTAATAATACGTCTGTTATCCTACAAAAAACCAGATTGGGCTGGGTAGTATCGGGCAACTTACCGACAACAAATAAATTAAACTCACGGGTTTGCAATTTAGCGCTAGATTCGCTTCATAACCAAATCGCGAAATTCTGGGAGGTGGAAGACAGTCCTGAACGGTCCCCCCTATCAAAGGAAGAGTCAGAATGCGAAAAACGATACCAAGAAACAAGTACCCGTAATACACAAACAGGTAGATACACCGTGCGGCTTCCGTTCAAAGAGGGTACCACGAGACTCGGCGAGTCGTACAATGTAGCAGTAAAACGGTTCTATAGTTTAGAACGCTCATTTAACCGAAACCCTCAATTAGCATCTCAATATACGGAATTCTTAAGAGAATACGAAAGCTTAGGGCATATGACCGTAACACAGTCTTCCGCGACCGATAGCGGTTACTACCTGCCGCATCACGGGGTAATAAAAGGCAACAGCCTCACCACAAAACTGCGGGTTGTGTTCGATGCGTCATGCAAAACCTCGACAGGTATATCGTTGAACGAGACACTTATGACCGGGCCCACCATCCAAGACGATTTATTTTCTCTATTGATTCGGTTTAGATCACACGTTTATGTACTGACAGCAGATATCGCGAAAATGTACCGACAAATAGAAATTCATCCGGACGATCGCAAATACCAACAAATTCTCTGGCGGGAAACTTCAGATCAACCCATAAAAACATATAAGTTGAATACAGTAACATATGGAACCTCGTGCGCTCCATTCCTAGCCATCCGAACATTACACCAACTAGCAAGGGATGAAGCCGCGAATCACCCAATAGCGTCGGAAATACTTCGTACAGACTTTTATGTTGATGATTTGCTGACGGGCGCGAGAACGTACGAAGACGCGATCAAAATTCGGGAGGAAATCACGACGCTCTGTCAAAAGGGAGGATTTCAACTCCGACAATGGGCATCCAACGTCCCCGAACTAATTGACGGCCAACAAGATAAATGTGAGGAGGCTCACCTTAACTTAGACCTAGACGAAACAGTAAACGCTCTAGGTATACAGTGGAACGCACGGGAGGATTCGATAAGCTACGCGAACAGAGAATTCACATTTACAAAACGCATAACAAAACGAACTATATTATCACAGGTAGCACAGTTATTCGATCCTCTAGGACTGCTAGCACCGATCATAATTCGAGCAAAAATACTTATGCAAGAGCTATGGGCAAACAAATTAGAGTGGGATGAATCAGTACCGATAGAACTCCATACAAAGTGGATTAACTATTGTCAAGACTTAACATACGTAAAAAGGATAAACATAGCACGTAAAGTAGTAATTAACAACTACACGTCGCTACAACTCCACGGATTCTGTGATGCTAGTGAACGAGCGTACGGAGCATGCATTTATATAAGAGCGCGGAACTGTCGGGATATACAAACGCAATTGCTATGTGCCAAATCGCGGGTAGCACCGCTGAAAACATTGACGTTACCGCGACTAGAGTTATGTGCTGCACATCTGATGACTAAGTTATTTAATAATGTATTAAACAGTTTACGTCATTTACAATTTAACGAAATCAAATTTTGGACAGATTCAACAATAGTACTAAATTGGATAAATTCATCCCCACATGCTCTAAAAACCTTTGTCTCTCATCGCGTAGCGGAAATTCAATCTATCACGAGTAAATACGAGTGGCGACATGTACCTTCAGGCGACAACCCAGCGGACAAAGTATCGCGAGGTTTAACAACTGCAGAATATATAGGAGACAGATTATGGCAATTTGGGCCCACGTGGCTGTCGTCTGAAGAAAGTCAGTGGCCAACTACTAAATTAACTGCAACGGAAATACCGGAAATGCGCCCCCTGAAAGCGTTCGTTACTCAACAAACAGAGTGCGAAACATTACAGCGATTCTCATCATTTTTGAAACTACAACGTGTCGTAGCATATTGCCTTCGGTTTCGCACTAACAGCTCGCGCAAGGAACGCGTTACAATTGGACTCACAACAGACGAGATAAACAAGGCCGTTTTGCGAATAATAAAGCTCACACAGCAGGAAGGGTTTGGCAAGGAAATTCATAGCATCACCAAACAGAACGATAGCAGTAGCGCATTATCCCCATTAAATCCATTTATAGACAAGGACGGATTATTGAGAGTAGGCGGTCGATTAGCACACTCGAAGCTAACATATTCAGAAAAACATCCATTGTTACTACCAAAGGGCCATCACGTCACAAACTTGATTATAAGGCATCATCATCTGCAAAACTTTCACAGCGGAATCCAAGCGACTCTTCATTCCATTCGACAAAGGTACTGGATTCCGAGCGGCAGAAATTCGGTAAAACACATTATTCACGCTTGCGTTACCTGTCGGCGCGCTAAACCCACGACAATAGATTACCTAATGGGAGATCTACCAAAAGACAGAGTCAATTGTACACGACCGTTTTGCATTCAGGCGTTGATTTTTGTGGCCCAATATTCATAAAAGAAAAAATTAAACGAAATCGCGGGAAGGTAAAGGTGTACCTGGCCATCTTCGTGTGTTTTGCGACAAAGGCGGTACATATAGAAATCGTAAGCGATCTGACAACGGAAGCCTTTCTCGCGGCGCTACGTCGATTCTTTGCGCGCAGAGGGAAAAGCGCTCATATCTATTCGGACAACGCGACAAATTTTGTGGGCGCTAGACGAGAATTGCAAGAATTGTACGCATTTGTAAGATCTCAATCGATAAACAATAGTATCGCAAACACGTTAGCCAACGAAAGCATACAGTGGCACGTCATTCCACCACGTTCGCCGCATTTTGGGGGACTTTGGGAGGCGGCCGTAAAGTCACTCAAATTTCACATGACGCGAATAATAGGCGAAACCCTACTATCATATGAGGCGTTATTAACATATGTTAACCAGATTGAGGCTATTTTGAACTCCCGACCACTGACACCTCTATCCTCCGATCCAAACGATCTTTCCGTTCTAACACCTGCACATTTCTTGATAGGCGACACACTAATTACTGTACCCGATCATAACTGGTCAGAGATCCCTACTGGTCGATTGTCATCGTGGCAACACGTTCAGAAAATGCGACAACATTTTTGGCGACGATGGAGTAAGGAGTATCTACACGAACTCACCACACGCAAAAAATGGCACACTCGTAAACCAGAGCAAATAGAAATAGGCAGCATCGTTACTGTACGTGACGACAATTTACCAGCGATGCGGTGGACTCTCGCTAGAGTAACACAACTTCATCCGGGAGAAGACGATATTGTCAGAGTCGTCACTATACGAACCGCGAGCGGCGAATATAAAAGATCAATTAAATGTCTAGCACCATTACCGATATAGTATTTAAGTTTATTTCATACTCTATATTATACATATTCATAAGGCGCTATATATGTATATATTAGTGTAAAAACCTCGTAACGTATAACACATGTAAATAGGATAATGTAGATTAAGCATCGACGTACATAGTTCACATCGCGTACACATTGTATTCATAGACAGGGACTCCAGTTGAACATAATCGTTCAAGGGGGGCGGCATGTTGCAGATCGCAACAACGAAGAACGGCGCGTGCCGAAACGCCCGTACGGCGGCTTAGGCCGCGCGATTTACAACCCGACACCAGACGCAGAAACCCTACGGACTGGTACCGAACTTTATAATTTACAGCTTTTTAGGGCCACCGAGACCCTACAATAAAACAGCCGGACACCACGTGCGACAGGACAGAAACAGCGACGAACGCCACCATAAATTTAGACATCGACAAGACGAGACAAGCTTCCTGACAGCTTCCCCCTCCGATTTCCAAACTTCCCAAGACACACCCACGACCAATTAAAAAACGCAACATTCCACCATCTACAGCGACAACCGACCAATGACGACACAACCGAGGTGACGTTAGACGAAACGTAACGAGACACGAGCAGATCTTTTTAAAAACTCGAACAAAACGCTCTAAGATCACTACCTACAGATCGCCACGTCGAAGTCATTAAATACAATACGTCACGGAATTTCGCAACGCACTTTGTACATATTGATATTAAATAAATTGTGATTAGCGTACATAGTACCTCGTGTATGCCAGTCAATCGAACAAGGTGCTCAGTGACTAATACTCATTGAGAGAAGGCGCAGTCTCCAAATTCCTGCTACCTTCGTATACACTATCCTCTATGCAATCCTATCCTCTATCCTATCCTATCCTCTATAATATCGTATCCTCTGTCCTATCCTATCCTCTATCCTATCCTATCCTCTATCCTATCCTATCCTCTATCCTATCCTATCCTCTAGCCTATCCTATCCTATCCTCTATCCTATCCTATCCTCTATCCTATCCTATCCTCTATCCTATCCTATCCTCTATCCTATCCTATCCTCTATCCTATCCTATCCTCTATCCTATCCTATCCTCTATCCTATCCTATCCTCTATCCTATCCTATCCTCTATCCTATCCTATCCTATCCTCTATCCTATCCTATCCTCTATCCTATCCTATCCTCTATCCTATCCTATCCTCTATCCTATCCTATCCTCTATCCTATCCTATCCTCTATCCTATCCTATCCTCTATCCTATCCTATCCTCTATCCTATCCTATCCTCTATCCTATCCTATCCTCTATCCTATCCTATCCTCTATCCTATCCTATCCTCTATCCTATCCTATCCTCTATCCTATCCTATCCTCTATCCTATCCTATCCTCTATCCTATCCTATCCTCTATCCTATCCTATCCTCTATCGTCTCCTATCCTCTATCCTATCGAATCCCCTATCCTTTCCTATATGCAATCCTATCCTCTATCCTATCCTATCCTCTATAATATCGTATCCTCTATCATATTCTATCCTCTATCCTATCCTATCCTCTATCCTATCCTCTATCCGATCATATCCTCTATCCTATCCTATCCTCTATAATATCGTATCCTCTATCCTATAATATCATCTACCCTATCCTATTCTCTATCCTATCCTATCCTCTATCCTATCCTATCCTCTATCCTATCCTATCCTCTATCCTATTCTATAATCTATCCTATCCTATCCTCTATCCTATCCTATCCTCTATCCTATCCTATCCTCTATCCTATCCTATTCTCTATCCTATCCTCTATCCTATCCTATCCTCTATCCTATCCTATCCCCTACCCTATCCAATCCCCTATCCTATCCTCTAACCTATCCTATCCTCTATCCTATCCTATCCTCTACCCTATTCTATTCCCTATCCTATTCTATCCTCTATCCTATCCAATCCCCTATCCTATCCTCTATGCAATCCTATCCTCTATCCTATCCTATCCTCTATAATATCGTATCCTCTGTCCTATCCTATCCTCTATCCTATCCTATCCCCAACCTATCCAATCCTCTATCCTATCCAATCCCCTATCCTATCGTCTATCCGATCATATCCTCTATCCTATCCTATCCTCTATAATATCGTATCCTCTATCCTATAATATCATCTACCCTATCCTATTCTCTATCCTATCCTATCCTCTATCCTATCCTATCCTATCCTCTATCCTATCCTATCCTCTATCCTATCCTATCCTCTATCCTATCCTATCCTCTATCCTATCCTATCCTCTATTCTATCCTATCCTCTATCCTATCCTATCCTCTATCCTATCCTATCCTCTATCCTATCCTATCCTCTATCCTATCCTATCCTCTATCCTATCCTATCCTCTATCGTCTCCTATCCTCTATCCTATCGAATCCCCTATCCTTTCCTCTATGCAATCCTATCCTCTATCCTATCCTATCCTCTATAATATCGTATCCTCTATCATATTCTATCCTCTATCCTATCCAATCCCCCATCCTATCCTCTATCCGATCATATCCTCTATCCTATCCTATCCTCTATAATATCGTATCCTCTATCCTATAATATCATTTACCCTAACCTATTCTCTATCCTATCCTATCCTCTATCCTATCCTATTCTCTATCCTATCCTATCCTCTATCCTATTCTATAATCTATCCTATCCTCTATGCAATCCTATCCTCTATCCTATCCTATCCCCTACCCTATCCAATCCCCTATCCTATCCTCTATCCTATCCTCTATCCTATCCTATCCTCTATCCCATCCTGTCCTCTAACCTATCCTATAATCTATCCTATCCTATCCTCTATCCTATCCTATCCTCTATCTATTCCTATCCTGTATCCTATTCTGTACTCTATTCTATCCTATCCTCTATCCTATCATATTCTCTATCCTATCCTCTATCCTATCCTCTGTGCGATACTATCCTCTATGCTATCCTATCACCTATAATATCGTATCCTGTGTCCTATTCTATCCTCTATCCTATCCTATCCTCTATCCCATCCTCTATCCTATTCTATCCTCTATTATATCCTATCCTCTATCCTATCCTATCATCTATCCTATCCTATCCTCTATAATATCCTCTATAATATCGTATCCTCTGTCCTATCCTATCCTCTATCCTATCCTCTATAATATCGTATCCTCTACGCTATCCTATCCTATATCCTATAATATCATCTATCCTATGCTATTCTCTATCCTATCCCATCCTCTGCCCTATTCTTCACTCTATCCTATCATATCCTCTATCCTATCCTCTTTCCTATCCTATTCTCTATCCTATCCTATCCTCTATCCTATCCTCTATCCTATGCTATCCTCTATCCTATCCTATCATCTATCCTATCCTATCCTCTATCCTATCCTCTTTAATATCGTATCCTCTACCCTATCCTATCCTCTATCCTATCCTATCCTCTATCCTATCCTATCCTCTATCCTCTCCAATCCGCTATCCTATCCTATCCTCTATCCTATCCTATCCTCTATCCTATCCTATCCTCTATGATATCCTATCATCTATCCTATCCTATCTTCTATCCTATCCTCTATAATATCGTATCCTCTACCCTATCCTACCCTCTATTCTATCCTATCCTCTATCCTATCCTATCCTCTAGCCTATCCTATCCTATCCTCTATCCTATCCTATCCTCTATCGTATCCTATCCTCTATCCAATCCTATCCTCTATCCTATCCTATCCTCTATCCTATCCTATCCTCTATCCTATCCTATCCTCTATCCTATCCTATCCTCTATCGTCTCCTATCCTCTATCCTATCGAATCCCCTATCCTTTCCTCTATCCTATCCTATCCTCTATCGTCTCCTATCCTCTATCCTATCGAATCCCCTATCCTTTCCTCTATGCAATCCTATCCTCTATCCTATCCTATCCTCTATAATACCGTATCCTCTATCCTATAATATCATCTACCCTATCCTATTCTCTATCCTATTCTATCCTCTATCCTATTCTATAATCTACCCTATCCTCTATGCAATCCTATCCTCTATCCTATCCTATCCTCTACCCTATCCTATTCCCTATCCTATTCTATCCTCTATCCTATCCTATCCTCTATAATATCGTATCCTTTATCCTATAATATCATCTTCCCTATCTTATTCTCTATCCTATCCTATCCTCTATCCTATCCTATTCTCTATCCTATCCTATCCTCTATCCTATCCTATCCTCTATCCTATCCTATTCTCTATCCTAACCAATCCCCTATCCTATCCTCTAAGCAATCCTATCCTCTATCCTATCCTATCCTCTATCGTCTCCTATCCTCTTTCCTATCCAATCCCCTACCCTATCCTCTATCCTATCCTATCCTCTATAATATCGTATCCTCTAACCTATCCTATCCTCTATAATATCCTATCCTCTATCCTATCCTATCCTCTATCCTGTCCTATCCTCTATCCTATCCTATCCACTACCCTATCCTATCCTCTATCCTATCCTATCCTCTATCCTGTCCTATCCTCTATATTATCCTATCCTCTATCCTATCCTATTCTCTATCCTATCCAATCCCCTATCCTATCCTCTATGCAATCCTATCCTCTATCCTATCCTATCCTCTATAATATCGTATCCTCTGTCCTATCCTATCCTCTATCCTATCCTATCCTCTATCCTCTCCAATCCTCTATCCTATCCTATCCTCTATCCTATCCTATCCTCTATCCTATCCTATCCTCTATCCTATCCTATCCTCTATCCTATCCTACCCTCTATCCTATCCTATCCTCTATCCTATCCTATCCTCTATCCTATCCTATCCTCTATCCTATCCTATCCTCTATCCTATCCTATCCTCTATCGTCTCCTATCCTCTATCCTATCGAATCCCCTATCCTTTCCTATATGCAATCCTATCCTCTATCCTATCCTATCCTCTATAATATCGTATCCTCTATCATATTCTATCCTCTATCCTATCCTATCCTCTATCCTATCCTCTATCCGATCATATCCTCTATCCTATCCAATCCCCTATCCTATCCTCTATGCAATCCTATCCTCTATCCTATCCTATCCCCTATAATATCGTATCCTCTGTCCTATCCTATCCTCTATCCGATCCTATCCCCAACCTATCCAATCCTCTATCCTATCCAATCCCCTATCCTATCGTCTATCCGATCATATCCTCTATCCTATCCTATCCTCTATAATATCGTATCCTCTATCCTATAATATCATCTACCCTATTCTATTCTCTATCCTATCCTATCCTCTATCCTATCCTATCCTCTATCCTATCCTATCCTCTATCCTATCCTATCCTCTATCCTATCCTATCCTCTATCCTATCCTATCCTCTATCCTATCCTATCCTCTATCCTATCCTATTCTCTATCCTATCCTCTATCCTATCCTATCCTCTATCCTATCCTATCCCCTACCCTATCCAATCCCCTATCCTATCCTCTAACCTATCCTGTCCTCCATCCTATCCTATCCTCTAGCCTATCCTATCCTATCCTCTATCCTATCCTATCCTCTATCCTATCCTATCCTCTATCCTATCCTATCCTCTATCCTATCCTATCCTCTATCGTCTCCTATCCTCTATCCTATCGAATCCCCTATCCTTTCCTCTATGCAATCCTATCCTCTATCCTATCCTATCCTGTATAATATCGTATCCTCTATCATATTCTATCCTCTATCCTATCCAATCCCCTATCCTATCCTCTATCCGATCATATCCTCTATCCTATCCTATCCTCTATAATACCGTATCCTCTATCCTATAATATCATCTACCCTATCCTATTCTTTATCCTATTCTATCCTCTATCCTATTCTATAATCTACCCTATCCTCTATGCAATCCTATCCTCTATCCTATCCTATCCTCTACCCTATCCTATTCCCTATCCTATTCTATCCTCTATCCTATCCTATCCTCTATAATATCGTATCCTTTATCCTATAATATCATCTTCCCTATCTTATTCTCTATCCTATCCTATCCTCTATCCTATCCTATTCTCTATCCTATCCTATCCTCTATCCTATCCTATCCTCTATCCTATCCTATTCTCTATCCTATCCAATCCCCTATCCTATCCTCTAAGCAATCCTATCCTCTATCCTATCCTATCCTCTATCGTCTCCTATCCTCTTTCCTATCCAATCCCCTACCCTATCCTCTATCCTATCCTATCCTCTATAATATCGTATCCTCTAACCTATCTTATCCTCTATAATATCCTATCCTCTATCCTATCCTATCCTCTATCCTGTCCTATCCTCTATCCTATCCTATCCACTACCCTATCCTATCCTCTATCCTATCCTATCCTCTATCCTGTCCTATCCTCTATATTATCCTATCCTCTATCCTATCCTATTCTCTATCCTATCCAATCCCCTATCCTATCCTCTATGCAATCCTATCCTCTATCCTATCCTATCCTCTATAATATCGTATCCTCTGTCCTATCCTATCCTCTATCCTATCCTATCCTCTATCCTCTCCAATCCTCTATCCTATCCTATCCTCTATCCTATCCTATCCTCTATCCTATCCTATCCTCTATCCTATCCTATCCTCTATCCTATCCTATCCTCTATCCTATCCTATCCTCTATCCTATCCTATCCTCTATCCTATCCTATCCTCTATCCTATCCTATCCTCTATCCTATCCTATCCTCTATCCTATCCTATCCTCTATCCTATCCTATCCTCTATCGTCTCCTATCCTCTATCCTATCGAATCCCCTATCCTTTCCTATATGCAATCCTATCCTCTATCCTATCCTATCCTCTATAATATCGTATCCTCTATCATATTCTATCCTCTATCCTATCCTATCCTCTATCCTATCCTCTATCCGATCATATCCTCTATCCTATCCTATCCTCTATAATATCGTATCCTCTATCCAATAATATCATCTACCCTATCCTATTCTCTATTCTATTCTATCCTCTATCCTATTCTATAATCTACCCTATCCTCTATGCAATCCTATCCTCTATCCTATCCTATCCTCTACCCTATCCTATTCCCTATCCTATTCTATCCTCTATCCTATCCAATCCCCTATCCTATCCTCTATGCAATCCTATCCTCTATCCTATCCTATCCCCTATAATATCGTATCCTCTGTCCTATCCTATCCTCTATCCTATCCTATCCCCAACCTATCCAATCCTCTATCCTATCCAATCCCCTATCCTATCGTCTATCCGATCATATCCTCTATCCTATCCTATCCTCTATAATATCGTATCCTCTATCCTATAATATCATCTACCCTATTCTATTCTCTATCCTATCCTATCCTCTATCCTATCCTATCCTCTATCCTATCCTATCCTCTATCCTATTCTATAATCTATCCTATCCTATCCTCTATCCTATCCTATCCTCTATCCTATCCTATCCTCTATCCTATCCTATTCTCTATCCTATCCTCTATCCTATCCTATCCTCTATCCTATCCTATCCCCTACCCTATCCAATCCCCTATCCTATCCTCTAACCTATCCTGTCCTCCATCCTATCCTATCCTCTAGCCTATCCTATCCTATCCTCTATCCTATCCTATCCTCTATCCTATCCTATCCTCTATCGTCTCCTATCCTCTATCCTATCGAATCCCCTATCCTTTCCTCTATGCAATCCTATCCTCTATCCTATCCTATCCTCTATAATATCGTATCCTCTATCATATTCTATCCTCTATCCTATCAAATCCCCTATCCTATCCTCTATCCGATCATATCCTCTATCCTATCCTATCCTCTATAATATCGTATCCTCTATCCAATAATATCATCTACCCTATCCTATTCTCTATTCTATTCTATCCTCTATCCTATTCTATAATCTACCCTATCCTCTATGCAATCCTATCCTCTATCCTATCCTATCCTCTACCCTATCCTATTCCCTATCCTATTCTATCCTCTATCCTATCCAATCCCCTATCCTATCCTCTATGCAATCCTATCCTCTATCCTATCCTATCCCCTATAATATCGTATCCTCTGTCCTATCCTATCCTCTATCCTATCCTATCCCCAACCTATCCAATCCTCTATCCTATCCAATCCCCTATCCTATCGTCTATCCGATCATATCCTCTATCCTATCCTATCCTCTATAATATCGTATCCTCTATCCTATAATATCATCTACCCTATTCTATTCTCTATCCAATCCTATCCTCTATCCTATCCTATCCTCTATCCTATCCTATCCTCTATCCTATCCTATCCTCTATCCTATTCTATAATCTATCCTATCCTATCCTCTATCCTATCCTATCCTCTATCCTATCCTATCCTCTATCCTATCCTATTCTCTATCCTATCCTCTATCCTATCCTATCCTCTATCCTATCCTATCCCCTACCCTATCCAATCCCCTATCCTATCCTCTAACCTATCCTATCCTCTATCCTATCCTATCCTCTAGCCTATCCTATCCTATCCTCTATCCTATCCTATCCTCTATCCTATCCTATCCTCTATCCTATCCTATCCTCTATCCTATCCTATCCTCTATCCTATCCTATCCTCTATCCTATCCTATCCTCTATCGTCTCCTATCCTCTATCCTATCGAATCCCCTATCCTTTCCTCTATGCAATCCTATCCTCTATCCTATCCTATCCTCTATAATATCGTATCCTCTATCATATTCTATCCTCTATCCTATCCAATCCCCTATCCTATCCTCTATCCGATCATATCCTCTATCCTATCCTATCCTCTATAATATCGTATCCTCTATCCTATAATATCATCTTCCCTATCCTATTCTCTATCCTATCCTATACTCTATCCTATCCTATTCTCTATCCTATCCTATCCTCTTTCCTATTCTATAATCTATCCTATCCTATTCTCTATCCTATCCAATCCCCTATCCTATCCTCTAAGCAATCCTATCCTCTATCCTATCCTATCCTCTATCGTCTCCTATCCTCTTTCCTATCCAATCCCCTACCCTATCCTCTATCCTATCCTATCCTCTATAATATCGTATCCTCTAACCTATCCTATCCTCTATAATATCCTATCCTCTATCCTATCCTATTCTCTATCCTATCCAATCCCCTATCCTATTCTCTATCCTATCCTATCCTCTTTCCTATTCTATAATCTATCCTATCCTATTCTCTATCCTATCCAATCCCCTATCCTCTATCCTATCCTATCCTCTATCCTATCCTATCCTCTATCCTATCCTATCCTCTATCCTATCCTATCCTCTATCCTATCCTATCCTCTATCCTATCCTACCCTCTATCGTCTCCTATCCTCTATCCTATCGAATCCCCTATCCTTTCCTCTATGCAATCCTATCCTCTATCCTATCCTATCCTCTATAATATCGTATCCTCTATCATATTCTATCCTCTATCCTATCCAATCCCCTATCCTATCCTCTATCCGATCATATCCTCTATCCTATCGTATCTTCTATAATATCGTATCCTCTATCCTATAATATCATCTACCCTATCCTATTCTCTATCCTATTCTATCCTCTATCCCATTCTATAATCTACCCTATCCTCTATGCAATCCTATCCTCTATCCTATCCTATCCTCTACCCTATCCTATTCCCTATCCTATTCTATCCTCTATCCTATCCTATCCTCTACCCTATTCTATACTCTATCCTATCCTATCCTCTATCCTATCCTATTCTCTATCCTATCCAATCCTCTATCCTATCCTTTATGCTATCCTCTATCCCATCCTATCCTCAATCCTATTCTATCCTATATCCTCTCATATCCTGTAGACTATACAATCCTCTATCGTATCCTCTATCCTATCCAATCCTCTATCCTATCCTTTATCCTATCCTCTCTCCTATCCTATCTTTCAATCCTATCCTATCCTCAATCCTATTGTATCCTATATCCTCTCCTATCCTTTATACTATCCAATCCTCTATCGTATCCTCTATCCTATCCTATCCTCTATCGTATCATATCCTCTATCCTATCCTATCCTCTATCGTATCCTATCCGATCCTCTATCCTATCCTCGGTCCGATCCTATCCTGTATCCTATCCTATCCTCTATGCAATCCTATCCTCTATCCTATCCTATCCTCTATGCAATCCTATCCTCTATCCTATCCTATCCTCTATGCAATCCTATCCTCTATCCTATCCTATCCTCTATAATATCGTATCCTCTGTCCTATCCTTTCCTCTATCCTATCCTATTCTCAATCCTATTCTATCCTATCCCCTAACGTATCCTATCCTCTATCCTATCCAATCCTATATCCGATACTCTATCCTATCCTATCCTCTATCCTATCCTATCCTCTATCCTATCCTATCCTCTGTCCTATCCTATCCTCTATCCTATCCTATCCTCTATCGTCTCCTATCGTCTTTCCTATCCAATCCCCTATCCTATCGTCAATCCTATCCTATCCTCTATAATATCGTATCCTCTATCATATTCTATCCTCTATACTATCCAATCCACTATCCTATACTCTATCCTATCCTCTACCCTATCCTATTCTCTATCCTATCCTATCCTCTATCCTATCATTTCCTCTATCCTATCCTATCCTCTGTCCTATCCTATCCTCTATACTATCCAATCCCCTATCCTATCCTCTATCCGGTCCTATCCTCTATCCTATCCTATTCTCTATCCTATCCTCTATCCTATCCTATCCTCTATCCTATCCTATCCTCTATCCTATCCTATCCTCTATCCTATCCTATCCTCTATCCTATCCTATCCTCTATCCTATCCTATCCTCTATCCTATCCTATCCTCTATCCTATCCTATCCTCTATCCTATCCTATCCTCTATCCTATCCTATCCTCTATCCTATCCTATCCTCTATCCTATCCTATCCTCTATCCTATACTATCCTCTATCCTATCCTATCCTCTATCCAATCCTATTCTCTATGCTATCCTCTATCCTATCCTATCCTCTATCCTATCCTATCCTCTATCCTAACCTATCCTCTTTCCTATCCTATCCTCTATCCTATCCTATCCTCTATCCTCTCCTATCCTCTATCCAATCCTATCCTATCCTCTATCGTATCCTATTCTCTATCCTATCCAATCCTATATAGTATCCTCTATCCCATCCTATCCTATCCTGTATCCTATCATATCCTCTATCCTATCCTATCCTCTATACTATCCTATCCGCTATCCCATCCTATTCTCTATCCAATCCTATCCTATCCTCTATCGTATCCTATTCGCTACCCTATCCAATCCTATATAGTATCCTCTATCCTATCGTATCCTCTATCCTATCCTATCCTGTATCCCATCCTATCCTCTATCCTATCCTGTCCTCTATCCTATCCTTTCCGCTATCCTATCCTATCCTCTATAATATCGTATCCTCTGTCCTATCCTTGCTCTATCCTATAATATCATATATCCTATCCTATTCTCTATCCTATCCTATCCTGTCCTCTATCGTATCCTATCCTCTATCGTAGCCAATCCTATAACCTATACTCTATCCTATCCTATCCTCTATCCTATCCTATCCTCTATCCTATCCTATGCTCTATCTTATCCTATCCTCTATCCTATCCTATGCTCTATAATATCGTATCCTCTATCATATACTATCCTCTTTCCTATAATATCATCTATCCTATAATATTCTCTATCCCATCCTATTCTCTATCCAATCCTATCCTCTATCCTATCCTATCCTCAATCCTATCCTATCCTCTATCCTATCCTATCCTCTACCCTATCCTATCGTGTATGCTATCGTATCCTCTATCCTATCATATCCTCTATCCTATCCTATCCTCTATCCTATCCTATCCTCAACCCTAACCTATCCTCAATTCTATCCTATACTCCATCCTATCCTATTCGCTATCCTATCCTATCCTGTATGCTATATTATCCTCTATCCTATCATATCCTCTATCCGATCCTATCCTCTATCCTATACTATCCTCTATCCTATCCTATCCTATCCTCTATCCTATCCTATCCTCCATCATATCCTATCCTCTATCCTATCCTATCCTCTATCCTATCCTATCCTCTATCCTATTCAATCCTATATCCTGTTCTCTATCCTATCCTATCCTCTATCCTATCCTCTATCGTATACTATCCTCTATGCTTTCCAATTCTATATCGTATCCTCTATCCTATCCTATCATCTATCCTATCCTATCCTGTATCCTATCCTATCCAATCCTGTATCCTATCCTATCCAATATCCTATCCTATCCTCTATCCTATCCTATCCTCTATCCTATCCTATCCTCTATCCTATCCTATCCTCTATCCTATCCTATCCTCTATCCTATTCAATCCTATATCCTGTTCTCTATCCTATCCTATCCTCTATCCTATCCTCTATCGTATACTATCCTCTATGCTTTCCAATTCTATATCGTATCCTCTATCCTATCCTATCATCTATCCTATCCTATCCTGTATCCTATCCTATCCAATCCTGTATCCTATCCTATCCAATATCCTATCCTATCCTCTATCCTATCCTATCCTCTATCCTATCCTATCCAATCCTGTATCCTATCCTATCCAATATCCTATCCTATCCTCTATCCTATCCTATCCTCTATCCTATCCTATCCTCTATCCTATACTATCCTCTATCCTATCCTATCCTCTATCCTATGCTATCCTCTATCCTATCCTATCCTCTACCCTATCCTATCGTCTATCCTATCCTATCCTCTATCCTATCCTATCCTCTATCCTATCCTATCCTCTATCCTATCCTATCCTCTATCCTATCCTATTCTCTATCCTATCCTATCCTCTATCCTATCCTATCCTCTATCCTATCCTATCCTCTATCCTATCCTATCCTCTATCCTATCCTATCCTATCCTCTATCCTATCCTATCCTCTATCATATCCTATCCTCTATCCTATCCTATCCTCTATCCTATCCAATCCTATATAGTATCCTCTATCCTATCCTATCCTCTATCCTATCCTATCCTCTATCCTATCCTATCCTCTATCCTATCCTATCCTCTATCCCATCCTATTCTCTATCTAATCCTATCCTATCCTCGATCGTAACTTATTCTCTATCCTATCCAATCCTATATAGTATCCTCTATCCTATCCTATCCTCTATCCTATCCTATCCTCTATCCTATCCTATACTCAATCCTATCCTATCCTCTATCCTATCCTATCCTCTACCCTATCCTATCGTGTATGCTATCGTATCCTCTATCCTATCATATCCTCTATCCTATCTTTTCCGCTATCCTATCCTATCCTCTATAATATCGTATCCTCTGTCCTATCCTATCGTCTATCCTATCCTATCCTCTATCCTATCCTATCCTCTATCCTATCCTATCCTCTATCCTATCCTATCCTCTATCCTATCCTATCCTCTATCCTATCCTATCCTCTATCCTATCCTATCCTCTATCCTATCCTATCCTCTATCCTATCCTATCCTCTATCCTATCCTATCCTCTATCCTATCCTATCCTCTATCCTATCCTATCCTCTATCCTATCCTATCCTCTATCCTATCCTATCCTCTATCCTATCCTATCCTCTATCCTATCCTATCCTCTATCCTATCCTATCCTCTATCCTATCCTATCCTCTATCCTATCCTATCCTCTATCCCATCCTATTCTCTATCTAATCCTATCCTCTACCCTATCCTATCGTGTATGCTATCGTATCCTCTATCCTATCATATCCTCTATCCTATCCTATCCTCTATCCTATCCTATCCTCAACCCTAACCTATTCTCAATTCTATCCTATACTCCATCCTATCCTATCCGCTATCCTATCCTATCCTCTATCCGATCCTATCATCTATCCTATCCTATCCTCTATCCGGTCCTATCCTCTATCCTATCCTATTCTCTATCCTATCCTCTATCCTATCCTATCCTCTATCCTATCCTATCCTCTATCCTATCCTATCCTCTATCCTATCCTATCCTCTATCCGATTCTATCCTCTATCCTATCCTATCCTCTATCCTATCCTATCCTCTATCCTATCCTATCCTCTATCCTATCCTATCCTCTATCCTATCCTATCCTCTATCCTATCCTATCCTCTATCCTATCCTATCCTCTATCATGTCCTATCCTCTTTCCTATCCTATCCTCTATCCTATCCTATCCTCTATCCTATCCTATCCTCTATCCAATCCTATCCTGTCGTCTATCGTATCCTATTCTCTATCCTATCCAATCCTATATAGTATCCTATTCTCTATCCTATCCAATCCTATATAGTATCCTCTATCCTATCCTATCCTCTATCCTATACTATCCTCTATCCTATCCTATCCTCTATCGTATCCTATCCTCTATCCTATCCTATCCTCTATCGTATCCTATCCTCTATCCTATCCAATCCTATATCGTAGCATCTATCCTATCCTATCCTCTATCCTATCCTATCCTCTATTATATCCTATCCACTATCCTATCCTATTCTCTATCCTATCCTATCCCCTATCCTATCCTATCCTCTATGCTATACTATCCTCTATCCTATCCTATCCTCGATCCTATCCTATCCTCTATCCTATCCTATCCTCTATCCTATCCCATCCTCTATCCTAGCCTATCCTCTATCCTATCCTATCCTCTATCCTATCCCATCCTCTATCCTATCCTATCCTCTATCCTATCCTATCCTCTATCCTATCCTATTCTCTATCCTATCCTATCCTGTATCCTATCCTATCCTCTATCCTATCCTATCCTCTATCCTATCCTATCCTCTATCCTATCCTATCCTCTATCCTATCCTATCCTCTATCCTATCCTATCCTATCCTCTATCCTATCCTATCCTCTATCATATCCTATCCTCTATCCTATCCTATCCTCTATCCTATCCAATCCTATATAGTATCCTCTATCCTATCCTATCCTCTATCCTATCCTATCCTCTATCCTATCCTATCCTCTATCCTATCCTATCCTCTATCCCATCCTATTCTCTATCTAATCCTATCCTATCCCCGATCGTAACTTATTCTCTATCCTATCCAATCCTATATAGTATCCTCTATCCTATCCTATCCTCTATCCTATCCTATCCTCTATCCTACCCTATACTCAATCCTATCCTATCCTCTATCCTATCCTATCCTCTACCCTATCCTATCGTGTATGCTATCGTATCCTCTATCCTATCATATCCTCTATCCTATCTTTTCCGCTATCCTATCCTATCCTCTATAATATCGTATCCTCTGTCCTATCCTATCGTCTATCCTATCCTATCCTCTATCCTATCCTATCCTCTATCCTATCCTATCCTCTATCCTATCCTATCCTCTATCCTATCCTATCCTCTATCCTATCCTATCCTCTATCCTATCCTATCCTCTATCCTATCCTATCCTCTATCCTATCCTATCCTCTATCCTATCCTATCCTCTATCCTATCCTATCCTCTATCCTATCCTATACTCTATCCTATCCTATCCTATCCTCTATCCTATCCTATCCTCTATCATATCCTATCCTCTATCCTATCCTATCCTCTATCCTATCCAATCCTATATAGTATCCTCTATCCTATCCTATCCTCTATCCTATCCTATCCTCTATCCTATCCTATCCTCTATCCTATCCTATCCTCTATCCCATCCTATTCTCTATCTAATCCTATCCTCTACCCTATCCTATCGTGTATGCTATCGTATCCTCTATCCTATCATATCCTCTATCCTATCCTATCCTCTATCCTATCCTATCCTCAACTCTAACCTATCCTCAATTCTATCCTATACTCCATCCTATCCTATCCGCTATCCTATCCTATCCTCTATGCTATATTATCCTCTATCCTATCATATCCTCTATCCGATCCTATCCTCTATCCTATACTATCCTCTATCCTATCCTATCCTCTATCCGATCCTATCATCTATCCTATCCTATCCTCTATCCGGTCCTATCCTCTATCCTATCCTATTCTCTATCCTATCCTCTATCCTATCCTATCCTCTATCCTATCCTATCCTCTATCCTATCCTATCCTCTATCCGATCCTATCCTCTATCCTATCCTATCCTCTATCCTATCCTATCCTCTATCCTATCCTATCCTCTATCCTATCCTATCCTCTATCCTATCCTATCCTCTATCCTATCCTATCCTCTATCCTATCCTATCCTCTATCATGTCCTATCCTCTTTCCTATCCTATCCTCTATCCTATCCTATCCTCTATCCTGTCCTATCCTCTATCCAATCCTATCCTGTCGTCTATCGTATCCTATTCTCTATCCTATCCAATCCTATATAGTATCCTATTCTCTATCCTATCCAATCCTATATAGTATCCTCTATCCTATCCTATCCTCTATCCTATACTATCCTCTATCCTATCCTATCCTCTATCGTATCCTATCCTCTATCCTATCCAATCCTATATCGTAGCATCTACCCTATCCTATCCCCTATCCTATCCTATCCTCTATGCTATACTATCCTCTATCCTATCCTATCCTCGATCCTATCCTATCCTCTATCCTATCCTATCCTCTATCCTATCCCATCCTCTATCCTAGCCTATCCTCTATCCTATCCTATCCTCTATCCTATCCCATCCTCTATCCTATCCTATCCTCTATCCTATCCTATCCTCTATCCTATCCTATTCTCTGTCCTATCCTATCCTTTATCCTATCCTATCCTCTCTCCAATCCTATACTCAATCCTATCCTATCCTCTATCCTATCCTATCCTCTACCCTATCCTATCGTGTATGCTATCGTATCCTCTATCCTATCATATCCTCTATCCTATCCTATCCTCTATCCTATCCAATCCTATATCCGATACTCTATCCTATCCTATCCTCTATCCTATCCTATCCTCTATCCTATCCTATCCTCTGTCCTATCCTATCCTCTATCCTATCCTATCCTCTATCGTCTCCTATCGTCTTTCCTATCCAATCCCCTATCCTATCGTCAATCCTATCCTATCCTCTATAATATCGTATCCTCTATCATATTCTATCCTCTATCCTATCCAATCCACTATCCTATACTCTATCCTATCCTCTACCCTATCCTATTCTCTATCCTATCCTATCCTCTATCCTATCCTATCCTCTGTCCTATCCTATCCTCTATCCTATCCTATCCTCTATCGTCTCCTATCGTCTTTCCTATCCAATCCCCTATCCTATCGTCAATCCTATCCTATCCTCTATAATATCGTATCCTCTATCATATTCTATCCTCTATCCTATCCAATCCACTATCCTATACTCTATCCTATCCTCTACCCTATCCTATTCTCTATCCTATCCTATCCTCTATCCTATCATTTCCTCTATCCTATCCTATCCTCTATCCTATCCTATCCTCTATACTATCCAATCCCCTATCCTATCCTCTATCCGGTCCTATCCTCTATCCTATCCTATTCTCTATCCTATCCTCTATCCTATCCTATCCTCTATCCTATCCTATCCTCTATCCTATCCTATCCTCTATCCTATCCTATCCTCTATCCTATCCTATCCTCTATCCGGTCCTATCCTCTATCCTATCCTATTCTCTATCCTATCCTCTATCCTATCCTATCCTCTATCCTATCCTATCCTCTATCCTATCCTATCCTCTATCCTATCCTATCCTCTATCCTATCCTATCCTCTATCCTATCCTATCCTCTATCCTATCCTATCCTCTATCCTATCCTATCCTCTATCCTATCCTATCCTCTTTCCTATCCTATCCTCTATCCTATCCTATCCTCTATCCTCTCCTATCCTCTATACAATCCTATCCTATCCTCTATCGTATCCTATTCTCTATCCTATCCAATCCTATATAGTATCCTCTATCCCATCCTATCCTATCCTGTATCCTATCATATCCTCTATCCTATCCTATCCTCTATACTATCCTATCCTCTATCCTATCCTATCCTCTATCATATCCTATCCTCTATCCTATCCTATCCTCTATCCTATCCAATCCTATATAGTATCCTCTATCCTATCCTATCCTCTATCCTATCCTATCCTCTATCCTATCCTATCCTCTATCGTATCCTATCCTCTATCCTATCCAATCCTATATCGTATCATCTATCCTATCCTATCCTCTATCCTATCCTATCCTCAATCCTATCCTATCCTCTATCCTATGCGATCCTCTACCCTATCCTATCGTGTATGCTATCGTATCCTCTATCCTATCATATCCTCTATCCTATCCTATCCTCTATCCTATCCTATCCTCAACTCTGTCCTATACTCCATCCAATCCTATCCGCTATCCTATCCTATCCTATCCTCTATCCTATCCTATCCTCTATACTATCCCATCCTCTATCCTAGCCTATCCTCTATCCTATCCTATCCTCTATCCTATCCTATCCTCTTTCCTATCCTATCCTCTATCCTATCCTATCCTCTATCCTATCCTATCATCTATCCAATCCTATCCTGTCGTCTATCGTAACCTATTCTCTATCCTATCCAATCCTATATAGTATCCTCTATCCTATCCTATCCTCTATCCTATCCTATCCTCTATCCTATCCTATCCTCTATCCTATCCTATTCTCTATCCTATCCTATCCTCTATCCTATCCTATCCTCTATCCCATCCTATTCTCTATCTAATCCTATCCTATCCTCGATCGTAACTTATTCTCTATCCTATCCAATCCTATATAGTATCCTCTATCCTATCCTATCCTCTATCCTATCCTATCCTCTATCCTATCCTATCCTCTATCCTATCCTATCCTCTCTCCAATCCTATACTCAATCCTATACTATCCTCTATCCTATCCTATCCTCTACCCTATCCTATCGTGTATGCTATCGTATCCTCTATCCTATCATATCCTCTATCCTATCCTATCCTCTATCCTATCCGTTCCTCAACCCTAACGTATCCTCAATTCTATCCTATACTCCATCCTACCCTATCCGCTATCCTATCCTATCCTCTATCCTATATTATCCTCTATCCTATCCAATCCTCTATCCTATCCTATCCTCTATCCTATCCTATCCTCTATCCTATCCTATCCTCTATCCCATCCTATTCTCTATCTAATCCTATCCTATCCTCGATCGTAACTTATTCTCTATCCTATCCAATCCTATATAGTATCCTCTATCCTATCCTATCCTCTATCCTATCCTATCCTCTATCATATCCTATCCTCTATCCTATCCTATCCTCTATCCTATCCTATCCTCTATCCTATTCAATCCTATATCCTGTTCTCTATCCTATCCTATCCTCTATCCTATCCTCTATCGTATACTATCCTCTATCCTTTCCAATTCTATATCGTATCCTCTATCCTATCCTATCCTCTATCCTATCCTATCCTCCATCATATCCTATCCTCTATCCTATCCTATCCTCTATCCTATCCTATCCTCTATCCTATTCAATCCTATATCCTGTTCTCTATCGTATCCTATCCTCTATCCTATCCTCTATCGTATACTATCCTCTATGCTTTCCAATCCTATATCGTATCCTCTATCCTATCCTATCCTGTATCCTATCCTATCCAATCCTGTATCCTATCCTATCCAATATCCTATCCTATCCTCTATCCTATCCTATCCTCTATAATATCCTATCCTCTATCCTATCCTATCCTCTATCCTATCCTATCCTCTATCCTATCCTATCCTCTATCCTATCCTATCCTCTATCCTATCCTCTATCCTATCCTATCCTCTATCCTATCCTATCCTCTATCCTATCCTATCCTCTATCCTATCCTATCCTCTATCCTATCCTATCTTCTATCCTATCCTATCCTCTATCCTATACTATCCTCTATCCTATCCTATCCTCTATCCTATCCTATCCTCTATCCTATCCTATCCTCTATCCTATCCTATCCTCTATCCTATCCTATCCTCTATCCTATCATATCCTCTATCCTATCCTATCCTCTATCCTATCCTATCCTCTACCCTATCCTATCCTCTATCCTATCCTATCCTCTATCCTATCCTATCCTCTATCCTATCCTATCCTATCCTCTATCCTATCCTATCCTCTATCATATCCTATCCTCTATCCTATCCAATCCTATATAGTATCCTCTATCCTATCCTATCCTCTATCCTATCCTATCCTCTATCCTATCCTATCCTCTATCGTATCCTATCCTCTATCCTATCCAATCCTATATCGTATCATCTATCCTATCCTATCCTCTATCCTATCCTATCCTCAATCCTATCCTATCCTCTATCCTATGCGATCCTCTACCCTATCCTATCGTGTATGCTATCGTATCCTCTATCCTATCATATCCTCTATCCTATCCTATCCTCTATCCTATCCTATCCTCTACCCTATCCTATCCTCTATCCTATCCTATCCTCTATCCTATCCTATCCTCTATCCTATCCTATCCTATCCTCTATCCTATCCTATCCTCTATCATATCCTATCCTCTATCCTATCCTATCCTCTATCCTATCCAATCCTATATAGTATCCTCTATCCTATCCTATCCTCTATCCTATCCTATCCTCTATCCTATCCTATCCTCTATAGTATCCTATCCTCTATCCTATCCAATCCTATATCGTATCATCTATCCTATCCTATCCTCTATCCTATCCTATCCTCAATCCTATCCTATCCTCTATCCTATGCGATCCTCTACCCTATCCAATCGTGTATGCTATCGTATCCTCTATCCCATCATATCCTCTATCCTATCCTATCCTCTATCCTATCCTATCCTCAACTCTGTCCTATACTCCATCCTATCCTATCCGCTATCCTATCCTATCATCTATGCTATACTATCCTCTATCCTATCCTATCCTCGATCCTATCCTATCCTATCCTCTATACTATCCCATCCTCTATCCTAGCCTATCCTCTATCCTATCCTATCCTCTATCCTATCCTATCCTCTTTCCTATCCTATCCTCTATCCTATCCTATCCTCTATCCTATCCTATCATCTATCCAATCCTATCCTGTCGTCTATCGTATCCTATTCTCTATCCTATCCAATCCTATATAGTATCCTCTATCCTATCCTATCCTCTATCCTATCCTATCCTCTATCCTATCCTATTCTCTATCCTATCCTATCCTCTATCCTATCCTATCCTCTATCCCATCCTATTCTCTATCTAATCCTATCCTATCCTCGATCGTAACTTATTCTGTATCCTATCCAATCCTATATAGTATCCTCTATCCTATCCTATCCTCTATCCTATCCTATCCTCTATCCTATCCTATCCTCTATCCTATCCTATCCTCTATCCTATCCTATCCTCTATCCTATCCTATCCTCTATCCTATCCTATTCTCTGTCCTATCCTATCCTTTATCCTATCCTATCCTCTCTCCAATCCTATACTCAATACTATTTTTTTTTTTTTTTTTTTCGAGGAGGTAATCTCGTTACGGATACCCGAACCCCCCCGGGGGGGGGAGTGGTCCGGGTTATGTGGGACTCCTCGGCTGGTTGGTGCAACGCCGAGTATACCCACTAACTCCTCCCCGTCCGTCCCTAGACTCCTGGGGGCACCCGTGCTCTGCGCGCGCATGTCAATCCGGTGTGCCCCCGCCTTAGCATACCACCCAGGGTGGGGGGGGACGCGGCCCCCTCCCGTACCTACTCTATCCGAAGGCACCACGCAACGGACGACGTGGCGCCTTCCCCCCCTGTTAGGCCGCCCGATGAGCATCCGAGCCCCCGCCCGAGATGCCCGGCGGCCTCCGGGGACGCCGTTGGTGACCGAGTGTAAGGGGATATCCGATCCCCCGCCTCGAGATCATCAAGGGCGTCCCCGCTCGCGTCAGAGGCGTCGCAACGGGGGTACGCCCCCGGGGCGTACCCTGCGCCGCCTCCCCCCCTTCGGCCGGGATCGTGATTACGCTCCCGATCCCGTTCCGCAGCCTCCTTCCGCAGCATAACCCGCTCGCAGAAGGAAGCGAACCCCCTCCACGCCTCCTCGCCACCGGCTGCCGCAGCGACGACAGCCGGGAGCGAGAGGTCGTGGCCCACCGCGCGCCGCAGGGCACGGCGCTCTCCCCCCCCCCATGCCGGACACTCCTCCAGAGTGTGTTGCGCCGTGTCCCGCGGCTCGCCGCAGTGGTGACACGCCTCCTCGGTCTCCCTCCCGATGCGACACAGGTAGTCGCCGAAGCACCCGTGCCCGCTCATCACCTGCGTCACACGGTAGGAGACCCTATGCCCCATCCATCCCCTGTTCCATTGATCGAACACCGGGAGGATGGCCCGAACGGCCCGCCTCTCGCCCTCCCTCGTCCCGGGAAGGCTATCGCGCCACTCCCGGGCTGCGTGCCGCCGAGCATGTCGCCTGAGCTCATCCACCATGAGCCGCGCCTGATCCGGGGCCACCCCCCGGAGCCGGAGTTCCCTGGAGTGCGTATGCACATCCGCCAACACGCGGGCCTCCAGCTCGAGGGGGATCAGCCCCGACATCACCATCGCCGTCGCGTATGAAATGGTGCGGTACCCCCGCACGATGCCTATGGCCAGCCTGCGCTCGATGCGACGCAGCAGCGACCGTGTGCCGCCACTGCGCCCCCTAGCCAAGACATCGCGCGCCCATACAGGGGCTCCGTACAGGACCAAAACTCGCACCACCACCGCGAACAGACGACGCACCCGTCCACAGGGTCCCCCGAGATTCGGGAGAAGGCGACCGAATCCTCTATCCTATCCTATCCTCTATCCTATCCTATCCTCTATCCTATCCTATCCTCTATCCTATCCTATTCTCTGTCCTATCCTATCCTTTATCCTATCCTATCCTCTCTCCAATCCAATACTCAATCCTATCCTATCCTCTATCCTATCCTATCCTCTACACTATCCTATCGTGTATGCTATCGTATCCTCTATCCTATCATATCCTCTATCCTATCCTATCCTCTATCCTATCCTTTCCTCAACCCTAACGTATCCTCAATTCTATCCTATACTCCATCCTACCCTATCCGCTATCCTATCCTATCCTCTATCCTATATTATCCTCTATCCTATCCAATCCTCTATCCTATCCTATCCTCTATCCTATCCTATCCTATATCATGTCCTATCCTCTTTCCTATCCTATCCTCTATCCTATCCTATCCTCTATCCTATCCTATTCTCTGTTCTATCCTATCCTTTATCCTATCCTATCCTCTCTCCAATCCAATACTCAATCCTATCCTATCCTCTATCCTATCCTATCCTCTACACTATCCTATCGTGTATGCTATCGTATCCTCTATCCTATCATATCCTCTATCCTATCCTATCCTCTATCCTATCCTTTCCTCAACCCTAACGTATCCTCAATTCTATCCTATACTCCATCCTACCCTATCCGCTATCCTATCCTATCCTCTATCCTATATTATCCTCTATCCTATCCAATCCTCTATCCTATCCTATCCTCTATCCTATCCTATCCTCTATCATGTCCTATCCTCTTTCCTATCCTATCCTCTATCCTATCCTATCCTCTATCGTATCCTATCCTATCCTATCCTCTATCCTATCCTCTCCGCTATCCTATTCTATCCTCTATCCGATCCTATTGTCTATCCAATCCTATACTATCCTCTATCGTATACTATTCTCTATCCTATCCAATCCTATATCGTATCCTCTATCCTATCCTGTCCTCTATCCTATCCTATGCTGTATCCTATCCTATCCTCTATATTATCCAATCCTCTATCCGATCCTATCCTCTATCCTATCCTATCCTCTATCATGTCCTATCCTCTTTCCTATCCTATCCTCTATCCTATCCTATCCTCTATCGTATCCTATCCTATCCTATCCTCTATCCTATCCTCTCCGCTATCCTATCCTATCCTCTATCCGATCCTATTGTCCATCCAATCCTATACTATCCTCTATCGTATCCTATTCTCTATCCTATCCAATCCTATATCGTATCCTCTATCCTATCCTGTCCTCTATCCTATCCTATGCTGTATCCTATCCTATCCTCTATATTATCCAATCCTCTATCCGATCCTATCCTCTATCCTATACTATCCTTTATCCTATCCTATCCTCTATCCTATCCTATCCTCTATCCTATCCTATCCTCTATCATGTCCTATCCTCTTTCCTATCCTATCCTCTATCCTATCCTATCCTCTATCCTATCCTATCCTCTATCCTATCCTATCCTCTATCCAATCCTATCCTGTCGTCTATCGTATCCTATTCTCTATCCTATCCAATCCTATGTAGTATCCTCTATCCTATACTATCCTCTATCCTATCCTATCCTCTATCGTATCCTATCCTCTATCCTATCCAATCCTATATCGTAGCATCTATCCTATCCTATCCTCTATCCTATCCTATCCTCTATTATATCCTATCCTCTATCCTATCCTATCCTCTATCCTATCCTATCCTCTATCCTATCCTATCCTCTATGCTATACTATCCTCTATCCTATCCTATCCTCGATCCTATCCTATCCTCTATCCTATCCTATCCTGTATCCTATCCCATCCTCTATCCTAGCCTATTATCTATCCTATCCTATCCTCTATCCTATCCTATCCTCTATCCTATCCTATCCTCTATCCTATCCTATCCTCTATCCTATCCTATCCTCTATCCTATCCTATCCTCTATCCTATCCTATTCTCTGCCCTATCCTATCCTTTATCCTATCCTATCCTCTCTCCAATCCTATACTCAATCCTATCCTATCCTCTATCCTATCCTATCCTCTACCCTATCCTATCGTGTATGCTATCGTATCCTCTATCCTATCATATCCTCTATCCTATCCTATCCTCTATCCTATCCTTTCCTCAACCCTAACCTATCCTCAATTCTATCCTATACTCCATCCTACCCTATCCGCTATCCTACCCTATATTATCCTCTATCCTATCCTATCCTCTATCCTATCCTATCCTCTATCATGTCCTATCCTCTTTCCTATCCTATCCTCTATCCTATCCTATCCTCTATCCTATCCTATCCTCTATCCAATCCTATCCTGTCGTCTATCGTATCCTATTCTCTATCATATCCAATCCTATATAGTATCCTCTATCCTATCCTATCCTCTACCCTATACTATCCTCTATACTATCCTATCCTCTATGGTATCCTATCCTCTATCCTATCCAATCCTATATCGTATCATCTATCCTATCCTATCCTCTATCCTATCCTATCCTCAATCCTATCCTATCCTCTATCCTATCCTATCCTCTATCCGATCCTATCATCTATCCTATCCTATCCTCTATCCTATCCTATCCTCTATCATATCCTATCCTCTATCCTACCCTATCCTCTATCCTATCCTATCCTCTATCCTATTCAATCCTATATCCTGTTCTCTATCCTATCCTATCCTCTATCCTATCCTCTATCATATACTATCCTCTATCCTTTCCAATCCTATATCGTATCCTCTATCCTATCCTATCCTCTATCCTATCCTATCCTGTGTCCTATCCTATCCAATATCCTATCCTATCCTCTATCCTATCCTATCCTCTATCCTATCCTATCCTCTATCCTATCCTATCATCTATCCTATCCTCTATCCTATCCTATTCTCTGTCCTATCCTATCCTTTATCCTATCCTATCCTCTCTCCAATCCTATACTCAATCCTATCCTATCCTCTATCCTATCCTATCCTCTAAACTATCCTATGGTGTATGCTATCGTATCCTCTATCCTATCATATCCTCTATCCTATCCTATCCTCTATCCTATCCTATCCTCAACCCTAACCTATCCTCAATTCTATCCTATACTCCATCCTATCCTATCCGCTATCCTATCCTATCCTCTATGCTATATTATCCTCTATCCTATCATATCCTCTATCCGATCCTATCCTCTATCCTATACTATCCTCTATCCTATCCTATCCTCTATCCGATCCTATCATCTATCCTATCCTATCCTCTATCCTATCCTATCCTCTATCATATCCTATCCTCTATCCTATCCTATCCTCTATCCTATCCTATCCTCTATCCTATTCAATCCTATATCCTGTTCTCTATCCTATCCTATCCTCTATCCTATCCTCTATCGTATACTATCCTCTATCCTTTCCAATCCTATATCGTATCCTCTATCCTATCCTATCCTCTATCCTATCCTATCCTCTATCCTATCCTATTCTCTGTCCTATCCTATCCTTTATCCTATCCTATCCTCTATCCTATCCTATCCTCTACCCTATCCTATCGTGTATGCTATCGTATCCTCTATCCTATCATATCCTCTATCCTATCCTATCCTCTATCCTATCCTTTCCTCAACCCTAACCTATCCTCAATTCTATCCTATACTCCATCCTACCCTATCCGCTATCCTATCCTATATTATCCTCTATCCTATCCATTCCTCTATCCTATCCTATCCTCTATCCTATCCTATTCTCTATCCTATCCTATCCTCTATCATGTCCTATCCTCTTTCCTATCCTATCCTCTATCCTATCCTATCCTTTATCCTATCCTATCCTCTATCCAATCCTATCCTGTCGTCTATCGTATCCTATTCTCTATCATATCCAATCCTATATAGTATCCTCTTTCCTATCCTATCCTCTATCCTATACTATCCTCTATCCTATCCTATCCTCTATGGTATCCTATCCTCTATCCTATCCTATCCTCTATCCTATCCAATCCTATATCGTATCATCTATCCTATCCTATCCTCTATCCTATCCTATCCTCAATCCTATCCTATCCTCTATCCTATCCTATCCTCTACCCTATCCTATCGTGTATGCTATCGTATCCTCTATCCTATCCTATCCTCTATCATGTCCTATCCTCTTTCCTATCCTATCCTCTATCCTATCCTATCCTCTATCCTATCCTATCCTCTATCCAATCCTATCCTGTCGTCTATCGTATCCTATTCTCTATCATATCCAATCCTATATAGTATCCTCTATCCTATCCTATCCTCTACCCTATACTATCCTCTATCCTATCCTATCCTCTATGGTATCCTATCCTCTATCCTATCCAATCCTATATCGTATCATCTATCCTATCCTATCCTCTATCCTATCCTATCCTCAATCCTATCCTATCCTCTATCCTATCCTATCCTCTATCCGATCCTATCATCTATCCTATCCTATCCTCTATCCTATCCTATCCTCTATCATATCCTATCCTCTATCCTACCCTATCCTCTATCCTATCCTATCCTCTATCCTATTCAATCCTATATCCTGTTCTCTATCCTATCCTATCCTCTATCCTATCCTCTATCGTATACTATCCTCTATCCTTTCCAATCCTATATCGTATCCTCTATCCTATCCTATCCTCTATCCTATCCTATCCTGTGTCCTATCCTATCCAATATCCTATCCTATCCTCTATAATATCCTATCCTCTATCCTATCCTATCCTCTATCCTATCCTATCCTCTATTATATCCTATCCTCTATCCTATCCCATCCTCTATCCTAGCGTATCCCCTATCCTATCCTATCCTCTATCCTATCCTATCCTCTATCCTATCCTATCCTCTATCCTATCCTATCCTCTATCCTATCCTATCATCTATCCTATCCTCTATCCTATCCTATTCTCTGTCCTATCCTATCCTTTATCCTATCCTATCCTCTCTCCAATCCTATACTCAATCCTATCCTATCCTCTATCCTATCCTATCCTCTAAACTATCCTATCGTGTATGCTATCGTATCCTCTATCCTATCATATCCTCTATCCTATCCTATCCTCTATCCTATCCTATCCTCAACCCTAACCTATCCTCAATTCTATCCTATACTCCATCCTATCCTATCCGCTATCCTATCCTATCCTCTATGCTATATTATCCTCTATCCTATCATATTCTCTATCCGATCCTATCCTCTATCCTATACTATCCTCTATCCTATCCTATCCTCTATCCGATCCTATCATCTATCCTATCCTATCCTCTATCCTATCCTATCCCCTATCATATCCTATCCTCTATCCTATCCTATCCTCTATCCTATCCTATCCTCTATCCTATTCAATCCTATATCCTGTTCTCTATCCTATCCTATCCTCTATCCTATCCTCTATCGTATACTATCCTCTATCCTTTCCAATCCTATATCGTATCCTCTATCCTATCCTATCCTCTATCCTATCCTATCCTGTGTCCTATCCTATCCAATATCCTATCCTATCCTCTATAATATCCTATCCTCTATCCTATCCTATCCTCTATCCTATCCTATCCTCTATTATATCCTATCCTCTATCCTATCCTATCCTCTATCCTATCCTATCCTCTATCCTATCCTATCCTCTATGCTATACTATCCTCTATCCTATCCTATCCTCGATCCTATCCTATCCTCTATCCTATCCTATCCTCTATCCTAACCCATCCTCTATCCACCCTATCCTCTATCCTATCCTATCCTCTATCCTATCCTATCCTCTATCCTATCCTATCCTCTATCCTATCCTATCCTCTATCCTATCCTATCCTCTATCCTATCCTATCCTCTATCCTATCCTATTCTCTGTCCTATCCTATCCTTTATCCTATCCTATCCTCTATCCTATCCTATCCTCTACCCTATCCTATCGTGTATGCTATCGTATCCTCTATCCTATCATATCCTCTATCCTATCCTATCCTCTATCCTATCCTTTCCTCAACCCTAACCTATCCTCAATTCTATCCTATACTCCATCCTACCCTATCCGCTATCCTATCCTATATTATCCTCTATCCTATCCAATCCTCTATCCTATCCTATCCTCTATCCTATCCTATTCTCTATCCTATCCTATCCTCTATCATGTCCTATCCTCTTTCCTATCCTATCCTCTATCCTATCCTATCCTCTATCCTATCCTATCCTCTATCCAATCCTATCCTGTCGTCTATCGTATCCTATTCTCTATCATATCCAATCCTATATAGTATCCTCTATCCTATCCTATCCTCTATCCTATACTATCCTCTATCCTATCCTATCCTCTATGGTATCCTATCCTCTATCCTATCCTATCCTCTACCCTATCCAATCCTATATCGTATCATCTATCCTATCCTATCCTCTATCCTATCCTATCCTCAATCCTATCCTATCCTCTATCCTATCCTATCCTCTACCCTATCCTATCGTGTATGCTATCGTATCCTCTATCCTATCATATCCTCTATCCTATCCTATCCTCTATCCTATCCTATCCTCAACCCTAACCTATCCTCAATTCTATCCTATACTCCATCCTATCCTATCCGCTATCCTATCCTATCCTCTATGCTATATTATCCTCTATCCTATCATATCCTCTATCCTATCCTATCCTCTATCCTATCCTATCCTCTATTATATCCTATCCTCTATCCTATCCTATCCTCTATCCTATCCTATCCTCTATCCTATCCTATCCTCTATGCTATACTATCCTCTATCCTATCCTATCCTCGATCCTATCCTATCTTCTATCCTATCCTATCCTCTATCCTATCCCATCCTCTATCCTAGCCTATCCTCTATCCTATCCTATCCTCTATCCTATCCTATCCTCTATCCTATCCTATCCTTTATCCTATCCTATCCTCTATCCTATCCCATCCTCTATCCTATCCTATCCTCTATCCTATCCTATTCTCTGTCCTATCCTATCCTTTATCCTATCCTATCCTCTCTCCAATCCTATACTCAATCCTATCCTATCCTCTATCCTATCCTATCCTCTACCCTATCCTATCGTGTATGCTATCGTATCCTCTATCCTATCATATCCTCTATCCTATCCTATCCTCTATCCTATCCTTTCCTCAACCCTAACCTATCCTCAATTCTATCCTATACTCCATCCTACCCTATCCGCTATCCTATCCTATATTATCCTCTATCCTATCCAATCCTCTATCCTATCCTATCCTCTATCCTATCCTATGCTCTATCCTATCCTATCCTCTATCATGTCCTATCCTCTTTCCTATCCTATCCTCTATCCTATCCTATCCTCTATCCTATTCTATCCTCTATCCTATCCTATCCTCTACCCTATACTATCCTCTATCCTATCCTATCCTCTATGGTATCCTATCCTCTATCCTATCCAATCCTATATCGTATCATCTATCCTATCCTATCCTCTATCCTATCCTATCCTCAATCCTATCCTATCCTCTATCCTATCCTATCCTCTACCCAATCCTATCGTGTATGCTATCGTATCCTCTATCCTATCATATCCTCTATCCTATCATATCCTCTATCCTATCCTATCCTCTATCCTATCCTATCCTCTATCCTATCCTATCCTCTATCCTATCCTATCCTCAACCCTAACCTATCCTCAATTCTATCCTATACTCCATCCTATCCTATCCGCTATCCTATCCTATCCTCTATGCTATATTATCCTCTATCCTATCATATCCTCTATCCGATCCTATCATCTATCCTATCCTATGCTCTATCCTATCCTATCCTCTATCATATACTATCCTTTATCCTATCCTATCCTCTATCCTATCCTATCCTCTATCCTATCCTATCCTCTATCATGTCCTATCCTCTATCCTATCCTATCCTCTATGCTATCCTGTCCTCTATCCTATCCAATCCTATATAATATTCTCTATCCTATCCTATCCGCTATCCTATCCTATCCTCTATCCTATCCAATCCTATATCGTATCCTGTATCCTATCCTATCCTCTACCCTATCCAATCCTATATCCTATACTCTATCCTATACTATCCTCTATCGTATCCTATCCTCTATCCTATCCTATCCTCTAGCGTATCCTATCCTATATCCTATTCTATCCTCTATCCTAACCTATTCTCTATCCTATCCTCTATCCTATCCTATCCTCTATCCTCTACTGTCCTCTATCCTATCCAATACCCTATCCTATCCTCTATCGTATCCTATTCGATCCTCTATCCTATTCTCGGTCCGATCCTATCCTGTATCCTATCCTATCCTCTATCATGTCCTATCCTCTTTCCTATCCTATCCTCTATCCTATCCTATCCTCTATCCTATCCTATCCTCTATCCTATCCTATTCTCTGTCCTATCCTATCCTTTATCCTATCCTATCCTCTCTCCAATCCTATACTCAATCCTATCCTATCCTCTATCCTACCCAACCTCTACCCTATCCTATCGTGTATGCTATCGTATCCTCTATCCTATCATATCCTCTATCCTATCCTATCCTCTATCCTATCCTTTCCTCAACCCTAACCTATCCTCAATTCTATCCTACACTCCATCCTACCCTATCCGCTATCCTATCCTATATTATCCTATATCCTATCCAATCCTCTATCCTATCCTATCCTCTATCCTATCCTATCCTCTATCCTATCCTATCCTCTATCATGTCCTATCCTCTTTCCTATCCTATCCTCTATCCTATCCTATCCTCTATCCTATCCTATCCTCTATCGTATCCTATCCTCTATCCTATCCTATCCTCTATCGTATCCTATCCTATATCCTATTCTATCCACTGTCCTAACCTATTCTCTATCCTATCCTCTATGCTATCCTATCCTCTATCGTCTACTGTCCTCTATCCTATCCAATACCCTATCCTATCCTCTATCGTATCCTATCCGATCCTCTATCCTATTCTCGGTCCGATCCTATCCTGTATCCTATCCTATCCTCTATCCTATCCTATCCTCTATCCTATTCTATACTCTTTCGTCTCCTATCCTCTATCCTATCCAATCCCCTATCCTATCCTATCCTCTATCCTATCCTATATTATCCTATATCCTATCCAATCCTCTATCCTATCCTATCCTCTATCCTATCCTATCCTCTACCCTATCCTATCGTGTATGCTATCGTATCCTCTATCCTATCATATCCTCTATCCTATCCTATCCTCTATCCTATCCTATCCTCTACCCTATACTATCCTCTATCCTATCCTATCCTCTATGCTATCCTGTCCTCTATCCTATCCAATCCTATATAATATTCTCTATCCTATCCTATCCGCTATCCTATCCTATCCTCTATCCTATCCAATCCTATATCGTATCCTGTATCCTATCCTATCCTCTACCCTATCCAATCCTATATCCTATACTCTATCCTATCCTCTATCGTATCCTATCCTCTATCCTATCCTATCCTCTAGCGTATCCTATCCTATATCCTATTCTATCCTCTATCCTAACCTATTCTCTATCCTATCCTCTATCCTATCCTATCCTCTATCGTCTACTGTCCTCTATCCTATCCAATACCCTATCCTATCCTCTATCGTATCCTATCCGATCCTCTATCCTATTCTCGGTCCGATCCTATCCTGTATCCTATCCTATCCTCTATCCTATCCTATCCTCTATCCTATTCTATACTCTTTCGTCTCCTATCCTCTATCCTATCCAATCCCCTATCCTATCCTATCCTCTATCCTATCCTATCCTCTCTCCTATCCTATCCTCTATCCTATCCTATCCTCTGTCCTATCCTTACCTCTATCCTATTCTATTCTCTATCGTATCCTATCCTCTATCCTATCCAATACCCTATCCTATCCTCTATCGTCTCCTATCCGATCCCCTATCCTATCCTCGGTCCGAGCCTATCCTGTATCCTATCCTATCCTCTATCCTATCCTATCCCCTATCCTATTCTATACTCTATCGTCTCCTGTCGTCTATCCTATCCAATACCCTATCCTATCCTCTATCGTATCCCCATCCGATCCTCTATCCTATTCTCGGTCCGATCCTATCCTGTATCCTATCCTATCCTCTATCCTATCCTATCCTCTATCCTATGCTATACTCTTTCGTCTCCTATCCTCTATCCTATCCAATCCCCTATCCTATCCTATCCTCTATCCTATCCTATCCTCTATACTATCCTATCCTCTATCCTATCCTATCCTCTGTCCTATCCTATTCTCTATCCTATGCTATTCTCTATCGTATCCTATCCTCTATCCTATCCTATCCTCAATCCTATCCTATCCTCTATCCTATCCTATCCTCTACCCTATCCTATCGTGTATGCTATCGTATCCTCTATCCTATCATATCCTCTATCCTATACTATCCTCTATCCTATCCTATCCTCAACCCTAACCTATCCTCAATTCTATCCTATACTCCATCCTATCCTATCCGCTATCCTATCCTATCCTCTATGCTATATTATCCTCTATCCTATCATATCCTCTATCCTATCCTATCCTCTATCCTATCCTATCCTCTATTATATCCTATCCTCTATCCTATCCTATCCTCTATCCTATCCTATCCTCTATCCTATCCTATCCTCTATGCTATACTATCCTCTATCCTATCCTATCCTCGATCCTATCCTATCCTCTACCCTATCCTATCCTCTATCCTATCCAATCCTCTATCCTAGCCTATCCTCTATCCTATCCTATCCTCTATCCTATCCTATCCTCTATCCTATCCTATCCTTTATCCTATCCTATCCTCTATCCTATCCCATCCTCTATCCTATCCTATCCTCTATCCTATCCTATTCTCTGTCCTATCCTATCCTTTATCCTATCCTATCCTCTCTCCAATCCTATACTCAATCCTATCCTATCCTCTATCCTATCCTATCCTCTACCCTATCCTATCGTGTATGCTATCGTATCCTCTATCCTATCATATCCTCTATCCTATCCTATCCTCTATCCTATCCTTTCCTCAACCCTAACCTATCCTCAATTCTATCCTATACTCCATCCTACCCTATCCGCTACCCTATCCTATATTATCCACTATCCTATCCAATCCTCTATCCTATCCTATCCTCTATCCTATCCTATGCTCTATCCTATCCTATCATCTATCATGTCCTATCCTCTTTCCTATCCTATCCTCTATCCTATCCTATCCTCTATCCTATCCTATCCTCTATCCAATCCTATCCTGTCGTCTATCGTATTCTATTCTCTATCATATCCAATTCTATATAGTATCCTCTATCCTATCCTATCCTCTATCCTATACTATCCGCTATCCTATCCTATCCTCTATGGTATCCTATCCTCTATCGTATCCAATCCTATATCGTATCATCTATCCTATCCTATCCTCTATCCTATCCTAGCCTCAATCCTATCCTATCCTCTATAGTATCCTATCCTCTACCCTATCCTATCGTGTATGCTACCGTATCCTCTATCCTATCATATCCTCTATCCTATCCTATCCTCTATCCTATCCTATCCTCAACCCTAACCTATCCTCAATTCTATCCTATACTCCATCCTATCCTATCCGCTATCCTATCCTATCCTCTATGCTATATTATCCTCTATCCTATCATATCCTCTATCCGATCCTATCCTCTATCCTATACTATCCACTATCCTATCCTATCCTCTATCCGATCCTATCATCTATCCTATCCTATCCTCTATCCTATCCTATCCTCTATCATATCCTATCCTCTATCCTATCCTATCCTCTATCCTATCCTATCCTCTATCCTATTCAATCCTATATCCTGTTCTCTATCCTATCCTATCCTCTATCCTATCCTCTATCGTATACTATCCTCTATCCTTTCCAATCCTATATCGTATCCTCTATCCTATCCTATCCTCTATCCTATCCTATCCTGTGTCCTATCCTATCCAATATCCTATCCTATCCTCTATAATATCCTATCCTCTATCCTATCCTATCCTCTATCCTATCCTATCCTCTATCCTATCCTATCCTCTATCCTATCCTATCCTCTATCCTATCCTATTCTCTATCATATCCTATCCTCTATCCTATCCTATCCTCTATCCTATCCTATCCTCTATCCTATCCTATCCTCTATCCTATCCTATCCTCTATCCTATCCTATTCTCTGTCCTATCCTATCCTCTATCCTATCCTATCCTCTATCATGTCCTATCCTCTATCCTATCCTATCCTCTATCCTATCCTATCCTCTATCCTATCCAATCCTATATCCTATTCTCTATCCTATCCTATCCTCTATCCTATCCTATCCTCTATCCTATCCTATCATCTACCCTATCCTATCGTGTATGCTATCGTATCAACTATCCTATCATATCCTCTATCCTATCCTATCCTCTATCCTATCCTTTCCTCAACCCTAACCTATCCTCAATTCTATCCTATACTCCATCCTACCCTATCCGCTATCCTATCCTATCCTCTATCCTATATTATCCTCTATCCTATCCAATCCTCTATCCGATCCTATCCTCTATCCTATCCTATCCTCTATCCTATCCTATCCTATATCCAATCCTATCCTGTCGTCTATCTTATCCTATCCTCAATCCTATCCTATCCTCTATACTATCCTATCCTCTACCCTATCCCATCGTGTATGCTATCGTATCCTCTATCCTATCCTATCCTCTATCCTATCCTATCCTGTATCCTATCCTATCCAATATGCTATCCTATCCTCTATCCTATCCTATCATCTATCAGGTCCTATCCTCTATCCTATCCTATCCTCAATCCTATCCTATCCTCTATCCTATCCTATCCTCTACCCTATCCTATCGTGTATGCTATCGTATGCTCTATCCTATCATATCCTCTATCCTATCCTATCCTCTATCCTATCCTATCCTCTATCCTATATTATCCTCTATCCTATCCAATCCTCTATCCGATCCTATCCTCTATCCTATACTATCCTTTATCCTATCCTATCCTTTATCCTATCCTATCCTCTATCCTATCCTATCCTCTATCCTATCCTATCATCTATCAGGTCCTATCCTCTATCCTATCCTATCGTCTATCCTATCCTATCCTCTATCCTATCCAATCCTATATCCTATTCTCTATCCTACCCTATCCGCTATCCTATCATATCCTCTATCCTATCCTATCCTATATCGTATCCTCTATCCTATCCTATACTCTACCCTATCCTAACCTGTATCCTATCCTCTATCCTATCCTATCCTCTATCCTATCCTATCCTCTATCCTATCCTATCCTCTATCATGTCCTATCCTCTTTCCTATCCTATCCTCTATCCTATCCTATCCTCTATCCTATCCTATCCTCTATCCTATCCTATCCTGTATCCTATCCTATCCAATATGCTATCCTATCCTCTATCCTATCCTATCATCTATCAGGTCCTATCCTCTATCCTATCCTATCCTCAATCCTATCCTATCCTCTATCCTATCCTATCCTCTACCCTATCCTATCGTGTATGCTATCGTATGCTCTATCCTATCATATCCTCTATCCTATCCTATCCTCTATCCTATCCTATCCTCTATCCTATATTATCCTCTATCCTATCCAATCCCCTATCCGATCCTATCCTCTATCCTATACTATCCTTTATCCTATCCTATCCTTTATCCTATCCTATCCTCTATCCTATCCTATCCTCTATCCTATCCTATCATCTATCAGGTCCTATCCTCTATCCTATCCTATCGTCTATCCTATCCTATCCTCTATCCTATCCAATCCTATATCCTATTCTCTATCCTACCCTATCCGCTATCCTATCATATCCTCTATCCTATCCTATCCTATATCGTATCCTCTATCCTATCCTATACTCTACCCTATCCTAACCTGTATCCTATCCTCTATCCTATCCTATCCTCTATCCTATCCTATCCTCTATCCTATCCTATCCTCTATCATGTCCTATCCTCTTTCCTATCCTATCCTCTATCCTATCCTATCCTCTATCCTATCCTATCCTCTATCCTATCCTATTCTCTGTCCTATCCTATCCTTTATCCTATCCTATCCTCTCTCCAATCCTATACTCAATCCTATCCTATCCTCTATCCTATCCTATCCTCTACCCTATCCTATCGTGTATGCTATCGTATCCTCTATCCTATCATATCCTCTATCCTATCCTATCCTCTATCCTATCCTTTCCTCAACCCTAACCTATCCTCAATTCTATCCTACACTCCATCCTACCCTATCCGCTATCCTATCCTATATTATCCTATATCCTATCCAATCCTCTATCCTATCCTATCCTCTATCCTATCCTATCCTCTATCCTATCCTATCCTCTATCATGTCCTATCCTCTTAGCTATCCTATCCTCTATCCTATCCTATCCTCTATCCTATCCTATCCTCTATCCAATCCTATCCTGTCGTCTATCGTATCCTATTCTCTATCATATCCAATCCTATATAGTATCCTCTATCCTATCCTATCCTCTACCCTATCCTATCCTCTATCCTATCCTATCCTCTATCCTATCCTATCCTCTATCCTATCCTATCCTCTATCATGTCCTATCCTCTTTCCTATCCTATCCTCTATCCTATCCTATCCTCTATCCTATCCTATCCTCTATCCTATCCTATTCTCTGTCCTATCCTATCCTTTATCCTATCCTATCCTCTCTCCAATCCTATACTCAATCCTATCCTATCCTCTATCCTATCCTATCCTCTACCCTATCCTATCGTGTATGCTATCGTATCCTCTATCCTATCATATCCTCTATCCTATCCTATCCTCTATCCTATCCTTTCCTCAACCCTAACCTATCCTCAATTCTATCCTACACTCCATCCTACCCTATCCGCTATCCTATCCTATATTATCCTATATCCTATCCAATCCTCTATCCTATCCTATCCTCTATCCTATCCTATCCTCTATCCTATCCTATCCTCTATCATGTCCTATCCTCTTACCTATCCTATCCTCTATCCTATCCTATCCTCTATCCTATCCTATCCTCTATCCAATCCTATCCTGTCGTCTATCGTATCCTATTCTCTATCATATCCAATCCTATATAGTATCCTCTATCCTATCCTATCCTCTACCCTATCCTATCCTCTATCCTATCCTATCCTCTATCCTATCCTATCCTCTATCCTATCCTATCCTCTATCATGTCCTATCCTCTTTCCTATCCTATCCTCTATCCTATCCTATCCTCTATCCTATCCTATCCTCTATCCTATCCTATTCTCTGTCCTATCCTATCCTTTATCCTATCCTATCCTCTCTCCAATCCTATACTCAATCCTATCCTATCCTCTATCCTATCCTATCCTCTACCCTATCCTATCGTGTATGCTATCGTATCCTCTATCCTATCATATCCTCTATCCTATCCTATCCTCTATCCTATCCTTTCCTCAACCCTAACCTATCCTCAATTCTATCCTACACTCCATCCTACCCTATCCGCTATCCTATCCTATATTATCCTATATCCTATCCAATCCTCTATCCTATCCTATCCTCTATCCTATCCTATCCTCTATCCTATCCTATCCTCTATCATGTCCTATCCTCTTACCTATCCTATCCTCTATCCTATCCTATCCTCTATCCTATCCTATCCTCTATCCAATCCTATCCTGTCGTCTATCGTATCCTATTCTCTATCATATCCAATCCTATATAGTATCCTCTATCCTATCCTATCCTCTACCCTATACTATCCTCTATCCTATCCTATCCTCTATGGTATCCTATCCTCTATCCTATCCAATCCTATATCGTATCATCTATCCTATCCTATCCTCTATCCTATCCTATCCTCAATCCTATCCTATCCTCTATACTATCCTATCCTCTACCCTATCCTATCGTGTATGCTATCGTATCCTCTATCCTATCATATCCTCTATCCTATCCTATCCTCTATCCTATCCTATCCTCAACCCTAACCTATACTCAATTCTATCCTATACTCCATCCTATCCTATCCGCTATCCTATCCTATCCTCTATGCTATATTATCCTCTATCCTATCATATCCTCTATCCGATCCTATCCTCGATCCTATACTATCCTCTATCCTATCCTATCCTCTATCCGATCCTATCATCTATCCTATCCTATCCTCTATCCTATCCTATCCTCTATCATATACTATCCTTTATCCTATCCTATCCTCTATCCTATCCTATCCTCTATCCTATCCTATCCTCTATCATGTCCTATCCTCTAACCTATCCTATCCTCTATGCTATCCTGTCCTCTATCCTATCCAATCCTATATAATATCCTCTATCCTATCCTATCCGCTATCCTATCCTATCCTCTATCCTATCCAATCCTATATCGTATCCTGTATCCTATCCTATCCTCTACCCTATCCAATCCTATATCCTATACTCTATCCTATCCTATCCTCTATCGTATCCTATCCTCTATCCTATCCTATCCTCTAGCGTATCCTATCCTATATCCTATTCTATCCTCTATCCTAACCTATTCTCTATCCTATCCTCTATCCTATCCTATCCTCTATCGTCTACTGTCCTCTATCCTATCCAATACCCTATCCTATCCTCTATCGTATCCTATCCGATCCTCTATCCTATTCTCGGTCCGATCCTATCCTGTATCCTATCCTATCCTCTATCCTATCCTATCCTCTATCCTATTCTATACTCTTTCGTCTCCTATCCTCTATCCTATCCAATCCCCTATCCTATCCTATCCTCTATCCTATCCTATCCTCTATCCTATCCTATCCTCTATCCTATCCTATCCTCTGTCCTATCCTATCCTCTATCCTATGCTATTCTCTATCGTATCCTATCCTCTAACCTATCCAATACCCTATCCTATCCTCTATCGTCTCCTATCCGATCCCCTATCCTATCCTCGGTCCGAGCCTATCCTGTATCCTATCCTATCCTCTATCCTATCCTATCCCCTATCCTATTCTATACTCTATCGTCTCCTGTCCTCTATCCTATCCAATACCCTATCCTATCCTCTATAATATCCAATCCCCTATCCTATCCTATCCTCTATCCTATCCTATCCTCTATCCTATCCTATCCTCTGTCCTATCCTATTCTCTATCCTACGCTATTCTCTATCGTATCCTATCCTCTATCCTATCCAATACCCTATCCTATCCTTTATCGTCTCCTATCCGATCCCCTATCCTATCCTCGGTCCGAGCCTATCCTGTATCCTATCCTATCCTCTATCCTATCCTATACTCTATCCTATCCTATCCTCTATCGTATCCTATCCTCTATCCTATCCTATCCTCTATCGTATCCTATCCTCTATCCTATCCTATCCTCTATCGTAACCTATTCTCTATCCTATCCTCTATCCCATCCTATCCTCTATCGTCTAATGTCCCCTCTCCTATCCAATCCCCTATCCTATCCTCAATCGCCTCCTATCCTCTATCCTATCCAATACCCTATCCTATCCTCTATCCTATCCTATCCTCTACCCTATCCTATCGTGTATGCTATCGTATCCTCTATCCTATCATATCCTCTATCCTATCCTATCCTCTATCCTATCCTTTCCTCAACCCTAACCTATCCTCAATTCTATCCTACACTCCATCCTACCCTATCCGCTATCCTATCCTATATTATCCTATATCCTATCCAATCCTCTATCCTATCCTATCCTCTATCCTATCCTATCCTCTATCCTATCCTATCCTCTATCATGTCCTATCCTCTTACCTATCCTATCCTCTATCCTATCCTATCCTCTATCCTATCCTATCCTCTATCCAATCCTATCCTGTCGTCTATCGTATCCTATTCTCTATCATATCCAATCCTATATAGTATCCTCTATCCTATCCTATCCTCTACCCTATACTATCCTCTATCCTATCCTATCCTCTATGGTATCCTATCCTCTATCCTATCCAATCCTATATCGTATCATCTATCCTATCCTATCCTCTATCCTATCCTATCCTCAATCCTATCCTATCCTCTATACTATCCTATCCTCTACCCTATCCTATCGTGTATGCTATCGTATCCTCTATCCTATCATATCCTCTATCCTATCCTATCCTCTATCCTATCCTATCCTCAACCCTAACCTATACTCAATTCTATCCTATACTCCATCCTATCCTATCCGCTATCCTATCCTATCCTCTATGCTATATTATCCTCTATCCTATCATATCCTCTATCCGATCCTATCCTCGATCCTATACTATCCTCTATCCTATCCTATCCTCTATCCGATCCTATCATCTATCCTATCCTATCCTCTATCCTATCCTATCCTCTATCATATACTATCCTTTATCCTATCCTATCCTCTATCCTATCCTATCCTCTATCCTATCCTATCCTCTATCATGTCCTATCCTCTAACCTATCCTATCCTCTATGCTATCCTGTCCTCTATCCTATCCAATCCTATATAATATCCTCTATCCTATCCTATCCGCTATCCTATCCTATCCTCTATCCTATCCAATCCTATATCGTATCCTGTATCCTATCCTATCCTCTACCCTATCCAATCCTATATCCTATACTCTATCCTATCCTATCCTCTATCGTATCCTATCCTCTATCCTATCCTATCCTCTAGCGTATCCTATCCTATATCCTATTCTATCCTCTATCCTAACCTATTCTCTATCCTATCCTCTATCCTATCCTATCCTCTATCGTCTACTGTCCTCTATCCTATCCAATACCCTATCCTATCCTCTATCGTATCCTATCCGATCCTCTATCCTATTCTCGGTCCGATCCTATCCTGTATCCTATCCTATCCTCTATCCTATCCTATCCTCTATCCTATTCTATACTCTTTCGTCTCCTATCCTCTATCCTATCCAATCCCCTATCCTATCCTATCCTCTATCCTATCCTATCCTCTATCCTATCCTATCCTCTATCCTATCCTATCCTCTGTCCTATCCTATCCTCTATCCTATGCTATTCTCTATCGTATCCTATCCTCTATCCTATCCAATACCCTATCCTATCCTCTATCGTCTCCTATCCGATCCCCTATCCTATCCTCGGTCCGAGCCTATCCTGTATCCTATCCTATCCTCTATCCTATCCTATCCCCTATCCTATTCTATACTCTATCGTCTCCTGTCCTCTATCCTATCCAATACCCTATCCTATCCTCTATCCTATCCTATCCTCTATCCTATTCTATACTCTTTCGTCTCCTATCCTCTATAATATCCAATCCCCTATCCTATCCTATCCTCTATCCTATCCTATCCTCTATCCTATCCTATCCTTTGTCCTATCCTATTCTCTATCCTACGCTATTCTCTATCGTATCCTATCCTCTATCCTATCCAATACCCTATCCTATCCTTTATCGTCTCCTATCCGATCCCCTATCCTATCCTCGGTCCGAGCCTATCCTGTATCCTATCCTATCCTCTATCCTATCCTATACTCTATCCTATCCTATCCTCTATCGTATCCTATCCTCTATCCTATCCTATCCTCTATCGTATCCTATCCTCTATCCTATCCTATCCTCTATCGTAACCTATTCTCTATCCTATCCTCTATCCCATCCTATCCTCTATCGTCTAATGTCCCCTCTCCTATCCAATCCCCTATCCTATCCTCAATCGCCTCCTATCCTCTATCCTATCCAATACCCTATCCTATCCTCTATCGTATCCTATCCGATCCTCTATCCTATTCTCGGTCCGATCCTATCCTGTATCCTATCCTCTATCCTATTCTATACTCTTTCGTCTCCTATCCTCTATCCTATCCAATCCCCTATCCGATCTTCTATGCGATACTATCCTCTATCCTATCCTATCACCTATAATATCGTATCCTGTGTCCTATCCTATCCTCTATCATATCCTTTCCGCTATCCTATCCTATCCTATCCCCTAACGTATACTATCCTCTATCCTATTCTATACTCTATCCTATCCTTTCCGCTATCCTATCCTATCTTCCATCCTATCCAATCCTATATCCTATACTCTATCCTATCCTATCCTCTATCCTATCCTATCCTCTATCCTATCCTATTATCTATCCTATACCATCATCTATCCTATCCTCTATAATATCGTATCCTGTATCCTATCCTGTCCTCTTTTCTATCCTATCCTCAATCCTAACCTATCCTCTATCCCATCCTATTCTCTATCCAATCCTATCCTATCCTCTATCGTATCCTATTCTCTATCCTATCCAATCCTATATCGTATCCTCTATCCTATCCTATCCTCTATCCTATCCTATCCTGTATCCTATCCTATCCTGTATCCTATCCTATCCTATCCTCTATCCTATCCTCTATCCTATCCCATCCTCTATCCTATCCTATCCTCTATCCTATCCTATCCTCTATCCTATCCTATCCTCTATCCTGTCCTATCCTCTATCCTATCCTATCCTCTATCCCATCCTATTCTCTATCCAATCCTATCCTATTCCCTATCGTATCCTATTCTCTATCCTATCCAATCCTATATCGTATCCTCCATCCTATCCTATTCTCTGTCCTATCCTATCCTCTATCCTATCGTATCCTCTATCCAATCCTATCCTTTATCCTATCCTATCCTCTACCCTATCCTGTCCTCTATCCTATCCTTTCCGCTATCCTATCCTATCCTCTATAATATCGTAACCTCTGTCCTATCCTTGCTCTATCCTATAATATCATCTATCCTATCCTATTCGCTATCCTATCCTATCCTCTATCGTATCCTATCCTCTATCCTATCCAATCCTCTATCCTATCCTCTATCCCGTCCTCTTCTCTATCCTATCCAATACTCGATCCTATTCTATCATCTATAATATCGTATCCTCTATCATATCATATCCTCTTTCCTATAATATCATCTATCCAATCCTATTCTCTATTATATCCTATCCTCTATCCTATCCTATCCTCTATCCGATCCTATTCTCTATCCAATCCTATCCTATCCTCTATCGTATCCTATTCTCTATCCCATCCAATCCTATATCGTATCCTCTATCCTATCCTATCCTCTACCCTATCCTATCCTCTATCCTATCCTATCCTCTATCCTATCCTATCCTCTATCCTATCCTATCCTCTATCATGTCCTATCCTCTTTCCTATCCTATCCTCTATCCTATCCTATCCTCTATCCTATCCTATCCTCTATCCTATCCTATTCTCTGTCCTATCCTATCCTTTATCCTATCCTATCCTCTCTCCAATCCTATACTCAATCCTATCCTATCCTCTATCCTATCCTATCCTCTACCCTATCCTATCGTGTATGCTATCGTATCCTCTATCCTATCATATCCTCTATCCTATCCTATCCTCTATCCTATCCTTTCCTCAACCCTAACCTATCCTCAATTCTATCCTACACTCCATCCTACCCTATCCGCTATCCTATCCTATATTATCCTATATCCTATCCAATCCTCTATCCTATCCTATCCTCTATCCTATCCTATCCTCTATCCTATCCTATCCTCTATCATGTCCTATCCTCTTACCTATCCTATCCTCTATCCTATCCTATCCTCTATCCTATCCTATCCTCTATCCAATCCTATCCTGTCGTCTATCGTATCCTATTCTCTATCATATCCAATCCTATATAGTATCCTCTATCCTATCCTATCCTCTACCCTATACTATCCTCTATCCTATCCTATCCTCTATGGTATCCTATCCTCTATCCTATCCAATCCTATATCGTATCATCTATCCTATCCTATCCTCTATCCTATCCTATCCTCAATCCTATCCTATCCTCTATACTATCCTATCCTCTACCCTATCCTATCGTGTATGCTATCGTATCCTCTATCCTATCATATCCTCTATCCTATCCTATCCTCTATCCTATCCTATCCTCAACCCTAACCTATACTCAATTCTATCCTATACTCCATCCTATCCTATCCGCTATCCTATCCTATCCTCTATGCTATATTATCCTCTATCCTATCATATCCTCTATCCGATCCTATCCTCGATCCTATACTATCCTCTATCCTATCCTATCCTCTATCCGATCCTATCATCTATCCTATCCTATCCTCTATCCTATCCTATCCTCTATCATATACTATCCTTTATCCTATCCTATCCTCTATCCTATCCTATCCTCTATCCTATCCTATCCTCTATCATGTCCTATCCTCTAACCTATCCTATCCTCTATGCTATCCTGTCCTCTATCCTATCCAATCCTATATAATATCCTCTATCCTATCCTATCCGCTATCCTATCCTATCCTCTATCCTATCCAATCCTATATCGTATCCTGTATCCTATCCTATCCTCTACCCTATCCAATCCTATATCCTATACTCTATCCTATCCTATCCTCTATCGTATCCTATCCTCTATCCTATCCTATCCTCTAGCGTATCCTATCCTATATCCTATTCTATCCTCTATCCTAACCTATTCTCTATCCTATCCTCTATCCTATCCTATCCTCTATCGTCTACTGTCCTCTATCCTATCCAATACCCTATCCTATCCTCTATCGTATCCTATCCGATCCTCTATCCTATTCTCGGTCCGATCCTATCCTGTATCCTATCCTATCCTCTATCCTATCCTATCCTCTATCCTATTCTATACTCTTTCGTCTCCTATCCTCTATCCTATCCAATCCCCTATCCTATCCTATCCTCTATCCTATCCTATCCTCTATCCTATCCTATCCTCTATCCTATCCTATCCTCTGTCCTATCCTATCCTCTATCCTATGCTATTCTCTATCGTATCCTATCCTCTAACCTATCCAATACCCTATCCTATCCTCTATCGTCTCCTATCCGATCCCCTATCCTATCCTCGGTCCGAGCCTATCCTGTATCCTATCCTATCCTCTATCCTATCCTATCCCCTATCCTATTCTATACTCTATCGTCTCCTGTCCTCTATCCTATCCAATACCCTATCCTATCCTCTATAATATCCAATCCCCTATCCTATCCTATCCTCTATCCTATCCTATCCTCTATCCTATCCTATCCTCTGTCCTATCCTATTCTCTATCCTACGCTATTCTCTATCGTATCCTATCCTCTATCCTATCCAATACCCTATCCTATCCTTTATCGTCTCCTATCCGATCCCCTATCCTATCCTCGGTCCGAGCCTATCCTGTATCCTATCCTATCCTCTATCCTATCCTATACTCTATCCTATCCTATCCTCTATCGTATCCTATCCTCTATCCTATCCTATCCTCTATCGTATCCTATCCTCTATCCTATCCTATCCTCTATCGTAACCTATTCTCTATCCTATCCTCTATCCCATCCTATCCTCTATCGTCTAATGTCCCCTCTCCTATCCAATCCCCTATCCTATCCTCAATCGCCTCCTATCCTCTATCCTATCCAATACCCTATCCTATCCTCTATCCTATCCTATCCTCTACCCTATCCTATCGTGTATGCTATCGTATCCTCTATCCTATCATATCCTCTATCCTATCCTATCCTCTATCCTATCCTTTCCTCAACCCTAACCTATCCTCAATTCTATCCTACACTCCATCCTACCCTATCCGCTATCCTATCCTATATTATCCTATATCCTATCCAATCCTCTATCCTATCCTATCCTCTATCCTATCCTATCCTCTATCCTATCCTATCCTCTATCATGTCCTATCCTCTTACCTATCCTATCCTCTATCCTATCCTATCCTCTATCCTATCCTATCCTCTATCCAATCCTATCCTGTCGTCTATCGTATCCTATTCTCTATCATATCCAATCCTATATAGTATCCTCTATCCTATCCTATCCTCTACCCTATACTATCCTCTATCCTATCCTATCCTCTATGGTATCCTATCCTCTATCCTATCCAATCCTATATCGTATCATCTATCCTATCCTATCCTCTATCCTATCCTATCCTCAATCCTATCCTATCCTCTATACTATCCTATCCTCTACCCTATCCTATCGTGTATGCTATCGTATCCTCTATCCTATCATATCCTCTATCCTATCCTATCCTCTATCCTATCCTATCCTCAACCCTAACCTATACTCAATTCTATCCTATACTCCATCCTATCCTATCCGCTATCCTATCCTATCCTCTATGCTATATTATCCTCTATCCTATCATATCCTCTATCCGATCCTATCCTCGATCCTATACTATCCTCTATCCTATCCTATCCTCTATCCGATCCTATCATCTATCCTATCCTATCCTCTATCCTATCCTATCCTCTATCATATACTATCCTTTATCCTATCCTATCCTCTATCCTATCCTATCCTCTATCCTATCCTATCCTCTATCATGTCCTATCCTCTAACCTATCCTATCCTCTATGCTATCCTGTCCTCTATCCTATCCAATCCTATATAATATCCTCTATCCTATCCTATCCGCTATCCTATCCTATCCTCTATCCTATCCAATCCTATATCGTATCCTGTATCCTATCCTATCCTCTACCCTATCCAATCCTATATCCTATACTCTATCCTATCCTATCCTCTATCGTATCCTATCCTCTATCCTATCCTATCCTCTAGCGTATCCTATCCTATATCCTATTCTATCCTCTATCCTAACCTATTCTCTATCCTATCCTCTATCCTATCCTATCCTCTATCGTCTACTGTCCTCTATCCTATCCAATACCCTATCCTATCCTCTATCGTATCCTATCCGATCCTCTATCCTATTCTCGGTCCGATCCTATCCTGTATCCTATCCTATCCTCTATCCTATCCTATCCTCTATCCTATTCTATACTCTTTCGTCTCCTATCCTCTATCCTATCCAATCCCCTATCCTATCCTATCCTCTATCCTATCCTATCCTCTATCCTATCCTATCCTCTATCCTATCCTATCCTCTGTCCTATCCTATCCTCTATCCTATGCTATTCTCTATCGTATCCTATCCTCTATCCTATCCAATACCCTATCCTATCCTCTATCGTCTCCTATCCGATCCCCTATCCTATCCTCGGTCCGAGCCTATCCTGTATCCTATCCTATCCTCTATCCTATCCTATCCCCTATCCTATTCTATACTCTATCGTCTCCTGTCCTCTATCCTATCCAATACCCTATCCTATCCTCTATCCTATCCTATCCTCTATCCTATTCTATACTCTTTCGTCTCCTATCCTCTATAATATCCAATCCCCTATCCTATCCTATCCTCTATCCTATCCTATCCTCTATCCTATCCTATCCTCTGTCCTATCCTATTCTCTATCCTACGCTATTCTCTATCGTATCCTATCCTCTATCCTATCCAATACCCTATCCTATCCTTTATCGTCTCCTATCCGATCCCCTATCCTATCCTCGGTCCGAGCCTATCCTGTATCCTATCCTATCCTCTATCCTATCCTATACTCTATCCTATCCTATCCTCTATCGTATCCTATCCTCTATCCTATCCTATCCTCTATCGTATCCTATCCTCTATCCTATCCTATCCTCTATCGTAACCTATTCTCTATCCTATCCTCTATCCCATCCTATCCTCTATCGTCTAATGTCCCCTCTCCTATCCAATCCCCTATCCTATCCTCAATCGCCTCCTATCCTCTATCCTATCCAATACCCTATCCTATCCTCTATCGTATCCTATCCGATCCTCTATCCTATTCTCGGTCCGATCCTATCCTGTATCCTATCCTCTATCCTATTCTATACTCTTTCGTCTCCTATCCTCTATCCTATCCAATCCCCTATCCGATCTTCTATGCGATACTATCCTCTATCCTATCCTATCACCTATAATATCGTATCCTGTGTCCTATCCTATCCTCTATCATATCCTTTCCGCTATCCTATCCTATCCTATCCCCTAACGTATACTATCCTCTATCCTATTCTATACTCTATCCTATCCTTTCCGCTATCCTATCCTATCTTCCATCCTATCCAATCCTATATCCTATACTCTATCCTATCCTATCCTCTATCCTATCCTATCCTCTATCCTATCCTATTATCTATCCTATACCATCATCTATCCTATCCTCTATAATATCGTATCCTGTATCCTATCCTGTCCTCTTTTCTATCCTATCCTCAATCCTAACCTATCCTCTATCCCATCCTATTCTCTATCCAATCCTATCCTATCCTCTATCGTATCCTATTCTCTATCCTATCCAATCCTATATCGTATCCTCTATCCTATCCTATCCTCTATCCTATCCTATCCTGTATCCTATCCTATCCTGTATCCTATCCTATCCTATCCTCTATCCTATCCTCTATCCTATCCCATCCTCTATCCTATCCTATCCTCTATCCTATCCTATCCTCTATCCTATCCTATCCTCTATCCTGTCCTATCCTCTATCCTATCCTATCCTCTATCCCATCCTATTCTCTATCCAATCCTATCCTATTCCCTATCGTATCCTATTCTCTATCCTATCCAATCCTATATCGTATCCTCCATCCTATCCTATTCTCTGTCCTATCCTATCCTCTATCCTATCGTATCCTCTATCCAATCCTATCCTTTATCCTATCCTATCCTCTACCCTATCCTGTCCTCTATCCTATCCTTTCCGCTATCCTATCCTATCCTCTATAATATCGTAACCTCTGTCCTATCCTTGCTCTATCCTATAATATCATCTATCCTATCCTATTCGCTATCCTATCCTATCCTCTATCGTATCCTATCCTCTATCCTATCCAATCCTCTATCCTATCCTCTATCCCGTCCTCTTCTCTATCCTATCCAATACTCGATCCTATTCTATCATCTATAATATCGTATCCTCTATCATATCATATCCTCTTTCCTATAATATCATCTATCCAATCCTATTCTCTATTATATCCTATCCTCTATCCTATCCTATCCTCTATCCGATCCTATTCTCTATCCAATCCTATCCTATCCTCTATCGTATCCTATTCTCTATCCCATCCAATCCTATATCGTATCCTCTATCCTATCCTATCCTCTATCCTATCCTATCCTGTATCCTATCCTATCCTATCCTCTATCCTATTCTATCCTCTATCCTATCATATCCTCTATCCTATCCTATCCTCTATCCCGTCCTATTCTCTATCCTATCTAATACTCGATCCTATTCTATCATCTATAATATCGTATCCTCTATCCTATCCTATTCTCTTTCCTATACCATCATCTATCCTATCCTCTTCTCTATCCTATCCTATCCTCTATAATATCGTATCCTGTATCCTATCCTATCCTCTATAATATCGTATCCTGTATCCTATCCTATCCTCTATCCTATCCTATCCTCTATCCTATCCTATCCTCCATCCTATCCTATCCTTTATCCTATCCTATCCTATCTTATCCTCTATCCTATCCTATCCTCTATCCGATCCTATTGTCTATCCAATCCTAACCAATCCTATATCGTATCCTCTATCCTATCCTATCCTCTATTCTATCATATCCTTTATCCTATCCTATCCTCTATCCTATCCTATCCTCTATCCTATCCTATAATCTATCCTATCCTATCCTCTATCCTATCCAATCACCTATCCTATCCTCAATCCAATCCTATACTCTATCCAATCCTATCCTCTATAATATCGTATCCCCTATCCTATAATATAATTTACCCTATCCTATCCTCTATCCTATCCTATCGTGTATCCTATCCTATCCTATCCTCTATCCTATCCTATCCTCTATCCTATCCTATCCTCTATCCTATCCTATCCTCTATCCTATCCTATCCTCTATCCTATCCTATCCTCTATCCTATCCTATCCTCTATCCTATCCTATCCTCTATCCTATCCTATCCTCTATCCTATCCTATCCTCTATCCTATCCTATCCTCTATCCTATCCTATCCTCTATCCTATCCTATCCTCTATCCTATCCTATCCTCTATCCTATCCTATCCTCTATCCTATCCTATCCTCTATCCTATCCTATCCTCTATCCTATAGTATCCTCTATCCTATCCTATCCTCTATCCTATCCTATCCTCTATCCTATCCTCTATCCCGTCCTATTCTCTATCCTATCTAATACTGGATCCTATTCTATCATCTATAATATCGTATCCTCTATCCTCTCCTATTCTCTATCCTATACCATCATCTATCCTATCCTCTATAATATCGTATCCTGTATCCTATCCTGTCCTCTTTTCTATCCTATCCTCAATCCTGTCCTATCCTCTATCCCATCGTATTCTGTATCCAATCCTATCCTATCCTCTTTCGTATCCTATTCTCTATCCTATCCAATCCTATATCGTATCCTCTATCCTATCGTATCCTGTATCCTATGCTATCCTGTATCCTATCCTATCCTCTATCCTATCCTATCCTTTATCCTATCCTATCCTCTATCCTATCGTATCCCCTATCCTATCGTATCCTCTATCCTATCCTATCCTTTATCCTATCCTATCCTCTATCCTATCCTATCCTCTATCCTATCCTATCCTCTATCCTATCCTCTATCCCGTCCTATTCTCTATCCTATCTAATACTCGATCCTATTCTATCATCTATAATATCGTATCCTCTATCCTATCCTATTCTCTATCCTATCCTATCCTTTATCGTATCCTATCCTCTATCCTATCCAATCCTATATCGTATCCTCTATCCTATCCTATCCTCTATCCTATCCTATCCTGTATCCTACCCTATCCTCGATCCTATCCTATCCTCTATCCTATCCTATCCTCTATCCTATCCTATCCTATCCTCTATGCTATCCTATAATCTATCCTATCCTATCCTCTACCCTATCCTATCCTCTATCCTATCCTATCCTCTATCCTATCCTATCCTCTATCCTATCCTATCCTCTATTCTATCCTCTATCCTATCCAATCCTCTATCCTCTCCTATCCTCTATCCTATCCTATCCTCTATCCTATCCTATCCTCTATCCTATCCTATCCTCCATTCTATACTATTCTCTATCCTATCCTATCCTATCTTATCCTCTATCCTATCCTATCCTCTATCCTATTCTATCCTCTATCCGATCCTATTGTCTATCCAATCCTATACTATTCTCTATCGTATCCTATTCTCTATCCTATCCAATCCTATATCGTATCCTCTATCCTATCCTATCCTCTATCCTATTCTACCCTCTATCCTATCCTATCCTCTATCCCATCCTATCCTCTATCGTCTAATGTCCCCTCTCCTATCCAATCCCCTATCCTATCCTCAATCGCCTCCTATCCTCTATCCTATCCAATACCCTATCCTATCCTCTATCGTATCCTATCCGATCCTCTATCCTATTCTCGGTCCGATCCTATCCTGTATCCTATCCTCTATCCTATTCTATACTCTTTCGTCTCCTATCCTCTATCCTATCCAATCCCCTATCCGATCTTCTATGCGATACTATCCTCTATCCTATCCTATCACCTATAATATCGTATCCTGTGTCCTATCCTATCCTCTATCATATCCTTTCCGCTATCCTATCCTATCCTATCCCCTAACGTATACTATCCTCTATCCTATTCTATACTCTATCCTATCCTTTCCGCTATCCTATCCTATCTTCCATCCTATCCAATCCTATATCCTATACTCTATCCTATCCTATCCTCTATCCTATCCTATCCTCTATCCTATCCTATTATCTATCCTATACCATCATCTATCCTATCCTCTATAATATCGTATCCTGTATCCTATCCTGTCCTCTTTTCTATCCTATCCTCAATCCTAACCTATCCTCTATCCCATCCTATTCTCTATCCAATCCTATCCTATCCTCTATCGTATCCTATTCTCTATCCTATCCAATCCTATATCGTATCCTCTATCCTATCCTATCCTCTATCCTATCCTATCCTGTATCCTATCCTATCCTGTATCCTATCCTATCCTATCCTCTATCCTATCCTCTATCCTATCCCATCCTCTATCCTATCCTATCCTCTATCCTATCCTATCCTCTATCCTATCCTATCCTCTATCCTGTCCTATCCTCTATCCTATCCTATCCTCTATCCCATCCTATTCTCTATCCAATCCTATCCTATTCCCTATCGTATCCTATTCTCTATCCTATCCAATCCTATATCGTATCCTCCATCCTATCCTATTCTCTGTCCTATCCTATCCTCTATCCTATCGTATCCTCTATCCTATCCTATCCTCTATCCAATCCTATCCTTTATCCTATCCTATCCTCTACCCTATCCTGTCCTCTATCCTATCCTTTCCGCTATCCTATCCTATCCTCTATAATATCGTAACCTCTGTCCTATCCTTGCTCTATCCTATAATATCATCTATCCTATCCTATTCGCTATCCTATCCTATCCTCTATCGTATCCTATCCTCTATCCTATCCAATCCTCTATCCTATCCTCTATCCCGTCCTCTTCTCTATCCTATCCAATACTCGATCCTATTCTATCATCTATAATATCGTATCCTCTATCATATCATATCCTCTTTCCTATAATATCATCTATCCAATCCTATTCTCTATTATATCCTATCCTCTATCCTATCCTATCCTCTATCCGATCCTATTCTCTATCCAATCCTATCCTATCCTCTATCGTATCCTATTCTCTATCCCATCCAATCCTATATCGTATCCTCTATCCTATCCTATCCTCTATCCTATCCTATCCTGTATCCTATCCTATCCTATCCTCTATCCTATTCTATCCTCTATCCTATCATATCCTCTATCCTATCCTATCCTCTATCCCGTCCTATTCTCTATCCTATCTAATACTCGATCCTATTCTATCATCTATAATATCGTATCCTCTATCCTATCCTATTCTCTTTCCTATACCATCATCTATCCTATCCTCTTCTCTATCCTATCCTATCCTCTATAATATCGTATCCTGTATCCTATCCTATCCTCTATAATATCGTATCCTGTATCCTATCCTATCCTCTATCCTATCCTATCCTCTATCCTATCCTATCCTCCATCCTATCCTATCCTTTATCCTATCCTATCCTATCTTATCCTCTATCCTATCCTATCCTCTATCCGATCCTATTGTCTATCCAATCCTAACCAATCCTATATCGTATCCTCTATCCTATCCTATCCTCTATTCTATCATATCCTTTATCCTATCCTATCCTCTATCCTATCCTATCCTCTATCCTATCCTATAATCTATCCTATCCTATCCTCTATCCTATCCAATCACCTATCCTATCCTCAATCCAATCCTATACTCTATCCAATCCTATCCTCTATAATATCGTATCCCCTATCCTATAATATAATTTACCCTATCCTATCCTCTATCCTATCCTATCGTGTATCCTATCCTATCCTATCCTCTATCCTATCCTATCCTCTATCCTATCCTATCCTCTATCCTATCCTATCCTCTATCCTATCCTATCCTCTATCCTATCCTATCCTCTATCCTATCCTATCCTCTATCCTATCCTATCCTCTATCCTATCCTATCCTCTATCCTATCCTATCCTCTATCCTATCCTATCCTCTATCCTATCCTATCCTCTATCCTATCCTATCCTCTATCCTATCCTATCCTCTATCCTATCCTATCCTCTATCCTATCCTATCCTCTATCCTATCCTATCCTCTATCCTATCCTATCCTCTATCCTATCCTATCCTCTATCCTATCCTATCCTCTATCCTATCCTATCCTCTATCCTATCCTCTATCCCGTCCTATTCTCTATCCTATCTAATACTCGATCCTATTCTATCATCTATAATATCGTATCCTCTATCCTCTCCTATTCTCTATCCTATACCATCATCTATCCTATCCTCTATAATATCGTATCCTGTATCCTATCCTGTCCTCTTTTCTATCCTATCCTCAATCCTGTCCTATCCTCTATCCCATCGTATTCTGTATCCAATCCTATCCTATCCTCTTTCGTATCCTATTCTCTATCCTATCCAATCCTATATCGTATCCTCTATCCTATCCTATCCTGTATCCTATGCTATCCTGTATCCTATCCTATCCTCTATCCTATCCTATCCTTTATCCTATCCTATCCTCTATCCTATCGTATCCCCTATCCTATCGTATCCTCTATCCTATCCTATCCTTTATCCTATCCTATCCTCTATCCTATCCTATCCTCTATCCTATCCTATCCTCTATCCTATCCTCTATCCCGTCCTATTCTCTATCCTATCTAATACTCGATCCTATTCTATCATCTATAATATCGTATCCTCTATCCTATCCTATTCTCTATCCTATCCTATCCTTTATCGTATCCTATCCTCTATCCTATCCAATCCTATATCGTATCCTCTATCCTATCCTATCCTCTATCCTATCCTATCCTGTATCCTACCCTATCCTCGATCCTATCCTATCCTCTATCCTATCCTATCCTCTATCCTATCCTATCCTATCCTCTATGCTATCCTATAATCTATCCTATCCTATCCTCTATCCTATCCTATCCTCTATCCTATCCTATCCTCTATCCTATCCTATCCTCTATTCTATCCTCTATCCTATCCAATCCTCTATCCTCTCCTATCCTCTATCCTATCCTATCCTCTATCCTATCCTATCCTCTATCCTATCCTATCCTCCATTCTATACTATTCTCTATCCTATCCTATCCTATCTTATCCTCTATCCTATCCTATCCTCTATCCTATTCTATCCTCTATCCGATCCTATTGTCTATCCAATCCTATACTATTCTCTATCGTATCCTATTCTCTATCCTATCCAATCCTATATCGTATCCTCTATCCTATCCTATCCTCTATCCTATTCTACCCTCTATCCTATCCTATCCTCTATCCTATCCTATCCTCTATCCTATCCTATCCTATCCTCTATGCTATCCTATCCTCTATCCTATCCTATCCTCTATCCTATCCTATCCTCTATCCTATCCTATCCTGTATCCTATCCTATCCTATATCCTATGCTATCCTGTATCCTATCCGATCCTCTATCCTATCCTCGGTCCCATACGATCCTGTATCCTATCCTATCCTCTATCACATACTATCCTCTAACCTATCCTATCCTCTATCGTATCCTATCTTCTATGCTATCCAATACTCTATCCTATCATCTATCCTATCCCATCCTCTATCCTATCCTATTCTCTATCCTATCCTATCCTCTATCCGGTCCAATCCCCTATCCTATCCTCTATGCGATACTATACTGTATCCTATCCTCTATGCGATACTATCCTCTATCCTATCCTATCACCTATAATATGGTATCATGTGTCCTATCCTCTATCCTATCGTATCCTCTATCCTATCCTATCCTGTATCATAACCTATCCTCTATCCTATCCTATCCTCTATCCTATCCTATCCCCTATCCTATCGTATCCTCTATCCTATCCTATCCTTTATCCTATCCTATCCTCTATCCTATCCTATCCCCTATCGTATCCTATCCTCTATCCTATCCTCTATCCCGTCCTATTCTCTATCCTATCTAATACTCGATCCTATTCTATCATCTATAATATCGTATCCTCTATCCTATCCTATTCTCTATCCTATACCATCATCTATCCTATCCTCTATAATATCGTATCCTGTATCCTATCCTGTCCTCTTTTCTATCCTATCCTCAATCCTATCCTATCCTCTATCCCATCCTATTCTGTATCCAATCCTATCCTATCCTCTATCGTATCCTATTCTCTATCCTATCCAATCCTATATCGTATCCAGTATCCTATCCTATCCTCTATCCTATCCTATCCTCTATCCTATCCTATCCTCTATCCTATCCCATCCTCTATCCTATCCTATCCTCTATCCTATCCTATCCTTTATCCTATCCTATCCTCTATCCTATCGTATCCCCTATCCTATCGTATCCTCTATCCTATCCTATCCTTTATCCTATCCTATCCTCTATCCTATCCTATCCTCTATCCTATCCTATCCTCTATCCTATCCTCTATCCCGTCCTATTCTCTATCCTATCTAATACTCGATCCTATTCTATCATCTATAATATCGTATCCTCTATCCTATCCTATTCTCTATCCTATCCTATCCTTTATCGTATCCTATCCTCTATCCTATCCAATCCTATATCGTATCCTCTATCCTATCCTATCCTCTATCCTATCCTATCCTGTATCCTACCCTATCCTCGATCCTATCCTATCCTCTATCCTATCCTATCCTCTATCCTATCCTATCCTATCCTCTATGCTATCCTATAATCTATCCTATCCTATCCTCTATCCTATCCTATCCTCTATCCTATCCTATCCTCTATCCTATCCTATCCTCTATCCTATCCTCTATCCTATCCTCTATCCTATCCTATCCTCTATCCTATCCTATCCTTTATCCTATCCTATCCTGTATCCTATCCAATCCTCTATCCTATCCTATCCTCTATCCTATCCTATCCTCTATCCTATCCTATCCTCTATCCTATCCTATCCTCCATTCTATCCTATCCTCTATCCTATCCTATCCTATCTTATCCTCTATCCTATCCTATCCTCTATCCTATCCTATCCTCTATCCGATCCTATTGTCTATCCAATCCTATACTATCCTCTATCTTATCCTATTCTCTGTCCTATCCAATCCTATATCGTATCCTCTATCCTATTCTATCCTCTATCCGATCCTATTGTCTATCCAATCCTATACTATTCTCTATCGTATCCTATTCTCTATCCTATCCAATCCTATATCGTATCCTCTATCCTATCCTATCCTCTATCCTATTCTACCCTGTATCCTATCCTATCCTCTATCCTATCCTATCCTCTATCCTATCCTATCCTATCCTCTATGCTATCCTATCCTCTATCCTATCCTATCCTCTATCCTATCCTATCCTCTATCCTATCCTATCCTGTATCCTATCCTATCCTATATCCTATGCTATCCTGTATCCTATCCGATCCTCTATCCTATCCTCGGTCCCATACGATCCTGTATCCTATCCTATCCTCTATCACATACTATCCTCTAACCTATCCTATCCTCTATCGTATCCTATCTTCTATGCTATCCAATACTCTATCCTATCATCTATCCTATCCCATCCTCTATCCTATCCTATTCTCTATCCTATCCTATCCTCTATCCGATCCAATCCCCTATCCTATCCTCTATGCGATACTATACTGTATCCTATCCTCTATGCGATACTATCCTCTATCCTATCCTATCACCTATAATATGGTATCATGTGTCCTATCCTCTATCCTATCGTATCCTCTATCCTATCCTATCCTGTATCATAACCTATCCTCTATCCTATCCTATCCTCTATCCTATCCTATCCCCTATCCTATCGTATCCTCTATCCTATCCTATCCTTTATCCTATCCTATCCTCTATCCTATCCTATCCCCTATCGTATCCTATCCTCTATCCTATCCTCTATCCCGTCCTATTCTCTATCCTATCTAATACTCGATCCTATTCTATCATCTATAATATCGTATCCTCTATCCTATCCTATTCTCTATCCTATACCATCATCTATCCTATCCTCTATAATATCGTATCCTGTATCCTATCCTGTCCTCTTTTCTATCCTATCCTCAATCCTATCCTATCCTCTATCCCATCCTATTCTGTATCCAATCCTATCCTATCCTCTATCGTATCCTATTCTCTATCCTATCCAATCCTATATCGTATCCAGTATCCTATCCTATCCTCTATCCTATCCTATCCTGTATGCTATCCTATCCTATCCTCTATCCTATCCTATCCTCTATCCTATCCTATCCTCTATCCTATCCCATCCTCTATCCTATCCTATCCTCTATCCTATCCTATCCTTTATCCTATCCTATCCTCTATCCTATCGTATCCCCTATCCTATCGTATCCTCTATCCTATCCTATCCTTTATCCTATCCTATCCTCTATCCTATCCTATCCTCTATCCTATCCTATCCTCTATCCTATCCTCTATCCCGTCCTATTCTCTATCCTATCTAATACTCGATCCTATTCTATCATCTATAATATCGTATCCTCTATCCTATCCTATTCTCTATCCTATCCTATCCTTTATCGTATCCTATCCTCTATCCTATCCAATCCTATATCGTATCCTCTATCCTATCCTATCCTCTATCCTATCCTATCCTGTATCCTACCCTATCCTCGATCCTATCCTATCCTCTATCCTATCCTATCCTCTATCCTATCCTATCCTATCCTCTATGCTATCCTATAATCTATCCTATCCTATCCTCTATCCTATCCTATCCTCTATCCTATCCTATCCTCTATCCTATCCTATCCTCTATCCTATCCTATCCTCTATCCTATCCTCTATCCTATCCTCTATCCTATCCTATCCTCTATCCTATCCTATCCTTTATCCTATCCTATCCTGTATCCTATCCAATCCTCTATCCTATCCTATCCTCTATCCTATCCTATCCTCTATCCTATCCTATCCTCTATCCTATCCTATCCTCCATTCTATCCAATCCTCTATCCTATCCTATCCTATCTTATCCTCTATCCTATCCTATCCTCTATCCTATCCTATCCTCTATCCGATCCTATTGTCTATCCAATCCTATACTATCCTCTATCTTATCCTATTCTCTGTCCTATCCAATCCTATATCGTATCCTCTATCCTATCCTATCCTCTATCCGATCCTATTGTCTATCCAATCCTATACTATTCTCTATCGTATCCTATTCTCTATCCTATCCAATCCTATATCGTATCCTCTATCCTATCCTATCCTCTATCCTATTCTATCCTGTATCCTATCCTATCCTCTATCCTATCCTATCCTCTATCCTATCCTATCCTATCCTCTATGCTATCCTATCCTCTATCCTATCCTATCCTCTATCCTATCCTATCCTCTATCCTATCCTATCCTGTATCCTATCCTATCCTATATCCTATGCTATCCTGTATCCTATCCGATCCTCTATCCTATCCTCGGTCCCATACGATCCTGTATCCTATCCTATCCTCTATCACATACTATCCTCTAACCTATCCTATCCTCTATCGTATCCTATCTTCTATGCTATCCAATACTCTATCCTATCATCTATCCTATCCCATCCTCTATCCTATCCTATTCTCTATCCTATCCTATCCTCTATCCGATCCAATCCCCTATCCTATCCTCTATGCGATACTATACTGTATCCTATCCTCTATGCGATACTATCCTCTATCCTATCCTATCACCTATAATATGGTATCATGTGTCCTATCCTCTATCCTATCGTATCCTCTATCCTATCCTATCCTGTATCATAACCTATCCTCTATCCTATCCTATCCTCTATCCTATCCTATCCCCTATCCTATCGTATCCTCTATCCTATCCTATCCTTTATCCTATCCTATCCTCTATCCTATCCTATCCCCTATCGTATCCTATCCTCTATCCTATCCTCTATCCCGTCCTATTCTCTATCCTATCTAATACTCGATCCTATTCTATCATCTATAATATCGTATCCTCTATCCTATCCTATTCTCTATCCTATCCTATCCTTTATCGTATCCTATCCTCTATCCTATCCAATCCTATATCGTATCCTCTATCCTATCCTATCCTCTATCCTATCCTATCCTGTATCCTACCCTATCCTCGATCCTATCCTATCCTCTATCCTATCCTATCCTCTATCCTATCCTATCCTATCCTCTATGCTATCCTATAATCTATCCTATCCTATCCTCTATCCTATCCTATCCTCTATCCTATCCTATCCTCTATCCTATCCTATCCTCTATCCTATCCTATCCTCTATCCTATCCTCTATCCTATCCTCTATCCTATCCTATCCTCTATCCTATCCTATCCTTTATCCTATCCTATCCTGTATCCTATCCAATCCTCTATCCTATCCTATCCTCTATCCTATCCTATCCTCTATCCTATCCTATCCTCTATCCTATCCTATCCTCCATTCTATCCAATCCTCTATCCTATCCTATCCTATCTTATCCTCTATCCTATCCTATCCTCTATCCTATCCTATCCTCTATCCGATCCTATTGTCTATCCAATCCTATACTATCCTCTATCTTATCCTATTCTCTGTCCTATCCAATCCTATATCGTATCCTCTATCCTATCCTATCCTCTATCCGATCCTATTGTCTATCCAATCCTATACTATTCTCTATCGTATCCTATTCTCTATCCTATCCAATCCTATATCGTATCCTCTATCCTATCCTATCCTCTATCCTATTCTATCCTGTATCCTATCCTATCCTCTATCCTATCCTATCCTCTATCCTATCCTATCCTATCCTCTATGCTATCCTATCCTCTATCCTATCCTATCCTCTATCCTATCCTATCCTCTATCCTATCCTATCCTGTATCCTATCCTATCCTATATCCTATGCTATCCTGTATCCTATCCGATCCTCTATCCTATCCTCGGTCCCATACGATCCTGTATCCTATCCTATCCTCTATCACATACTATCCTCTAACCTATCCTATCCTCTATCGTATCCTATCTTCTATGCTATCCAATACTCTATCCTATCATCTATCCTATCCCATCCTCTATCCTATCCTATTCTCTATCCTATCCTATCCTCTATCCGATCCAATCCCCTATCCTATCCTCTATGCGATACTATACTGTATCCTATCCTCTATGCGATACTATCCTCTATCCTATCCTATCACCTATAATATGGTATCATGTGTCCTATCCTCTATCCTATCGTATCCTCTATCCTATCCTATCCTGTATCATAACCTATCCTCTATCCTATCCTATCCTCTATCCTATCCTATCCCCTATCCTATCGTATCCTCTATCCTATCCTATCCTTTATCCTATCCTATCCTCTATCCTATCCTATCCCCTGTCGTATCCTATCCTCTATCCTATCCTCTATCCCGTCCTATTCTCTATCCTATCTAATACTCGATCCTATTCTATCATCTATAATATCGTATCCTCTATCCTATCCTATTCTCTATCCTATACCATCATCTATCCTATCCTCTATAATATCGTATCCTGTATCCTATCCTGTCCTCTTTTCTATCCTATCCTCAATCCTATCCTATCCTCTATCCCATCCTATTCTCTATCCAATCCTATCCTATCCTCTATCGTATCCTATTCTCTATCCTATCCAATCCTATATCGTATCCAGTATCCTATCCTATCCCCTATCCTATCCTATCCTGTATGCTATCCTATCCTATCCTCTATCCTATCCTATCCTCTATCCTATCCTATCCTCTATCCTATCCCATCCTCTATCCTATCCTATCCTCTATCCTATCCTATCCTTTATCCTATCCTATCCTCTATCCTATCGTATCCCCTATCCTATCGTATCCTCTATCCTATCCTATCCTTTATCCTATCCTATCCTCTATCCTATCCTATCCTCTATCCTATCCTATCCTCTATCCTATCCTCTATCCCGTCCTATTCTCTATCCTATCTAATACTCGATTCTATTCTATCATCTATAATATCGTATCCTCTATCCTATCCTATTCTCTATCCTATCCTATCCTTTATCGTATCCTATCCTCTATCCTATCCAATCCTATATCGTATCCTCTATCCTATCCTATCCTCTATCCTATCCTATCCTGTATCCTACCCTATCCTCGATCCTATCCTATCCTCTATCCTATCCTATCCTCTATCCTATCCTATCCTATCCTCTATGCTATCCTATAATCTATCCTATCCTATCCTCTATCCTATCCTATCCTCTATCCTATCCTATCCTCTATCCTATCCTATCCTCTATCCTATCCTATCCTCTATCCTATCCTCTATCCTATCCTATCCTCTATCCTATCCTATCCTGTATCCTATCCTATCCTGTATCCTATCCAATCCTCTATCCTATCCTATCCTCTATCCTATCCTATCCTCTATCCTATCCTATCCTCTATCCTATCCTATCCTCCATTCTATCCTATCCTCTATCCTATCCTATCCTATCTTATCCTCTATCCTATCCTATCCTCTATCCTATCCTATCCTCTATCCGATCCTATTGTCTATCCAATCCTATACTATCCTCTATCTTATCCTATTCTCTGTCCTATCCAATCCTATATCGTATCCTCTATCCTATCCTATCCTCTATCCGATCCTATTGTCTATCCAATCCTATACTATTCTCTATCGTATCCTATTCTCTATCCTATCCAATCCTATATCGTATCCTCTATCCTATCCTATCCTCTATCCTATTCTATCCTGTATCCTATCCTATCCTCTATCCTATCCTATCCTCTATCCTATCCTATCCTATCCTCTATGCTATCCTATCCTCTATCCTATCCTATCCTCTATCCTATCCTATCCTCTATCCTATCCTATCCTGTATCCTATCCTATCCTATATCCTATGCTATCCTGTATCCTATCCGATCCTCTATCCTATCCTCGGTCCCATACGATCCTGTATCCTATCCTATCCTCTATCACATACTATCCTCTAACCTATCCTATCCTCTATAGTATCCTATCTTCTATGCTATCCAATACTCTATCCTATCATCTATCCTATCCCATCCTCTATCCTATCCTATTCTCTATCCTATCCTATCCTCTATCCGATCCAATCCCCTATCCTATCCTCTATGCGATACTATACTGTATCCTATCCTCTATGCGATACTATCCTCTATCCTATCCTATCACCTATAATATGGTATCATGTGTCCTATCCTCTATCCTATCGTATCCTCTATCCTATCCTATCCTGTATCATAACCTATCCTCTATCCTATCCTATCCTCTATCCTATCATATCCCCTATCCTATCGTATCCTCTATCCTATCCTATCCTTTATCCTATCCTATCCTCTATCCTATCCTATCCTCTATCGTATCCTATCCTCTATCCTATCCAATCCTCTATCCTATCCTCTATCCCCTCCTATTCTCTATCCTATCCAATACTCGATCCTATTCTATCATCTATAATATCGTATCCGCTATCATATCCTATCCTCTTTCCTATAATATCATCTATCCAATCCTATTCTCTATTATATCCTATCCTCTATCCTATCCTATCCTCTATCCCATCCTATTCTCTATCCAATCCTATCCTATCCTCTATCGTATCCTGTATCCTATCCTATCCTATCCTCTATCCTATTCTATCCTCTATCCTATCCTATCCTCTATCCCGTCCTATTCTCTATCCTATCTAATACTCGATCCTATTCAATCATCTATAATATCGTATCCTCTATCCTATCCTATTCTCTATCCTATACCATCATCTATCCTATCCTCTATAATATCGTATCCTGTATCCTATCCTGTCCTCTTTTCTATCCTATCCTCAATCCTATCCTATCCTCTATCCCATCCTATTCTCTATCCAATCCTATCCTATCCTCTATCGTATCCTATTCTCTATCCTATCCTATCCTCTATCCGATCCTATCCTCTATCCTATCCTATCCTCTATCCTATCCTATCCTATCCTATCCTCTATCCTATCCTCTCCGCTATCCTATCCTATCCTCTATCGTATCCTATTCTCTATCTTATCCAATCCTATATCGTATCCTGTATCCTATCATATCCTCCATTCTATCCTATCCTCTATCCTATCCTATCCTATCTTATCCTCTATCCTATCCTATCCTCTATCCTATCCTATCCTCTATCCGATACTATTGTCTATCCAATCCTATACTATCCTCTATCGTATCCTATTCTCTGTCCTATCCAATCCTATATCGTATCCTCTATCCTATCCTATCCTCTATCCGATCATATTGTCTATCCAATCCTATACTATCCTCTATTGTATCCTATTCTCTATCCTATCCAATCCTATATCGTATCCTCTATCCTATCCTATCCTATCTTATCCTCTATCCTATCCTATCCTCTATCCTATCCTATCCTCTATCCGATACTATTGTCTATCCAATCCTATACTATCCTCTATCGTATCCTATTCTCTATCCTATCCAATCCTATATCGTATCCCCTATCCTATCCTATCCTGTATCCTATCCTATCCTCTATCCTATCCTATCCTCTATCCTATCCTATCCTCTATCCTATCATATCCTTTATCCTATCCTATTCTCTATCCTATCCTATCCTCTACCCTATCTTATCCTCTATCCTATCCTCTCCTCTATCCTATCCTATAATCTATCCTATATTATCCTCTATCCTATCCTATCCTCTATCCTATCCTATCCTCTACCCTATCCTATCCTCTACCCTATCCTATCCTATCCTCTATGCTATCCTATAATCTATCCTATCCTATCCTCTATCCTATCCTATCCTCTATCCTATCCTATCCTCTATCCGATCCTATCCTCTATCCTATCCTATCCTCTATCCTATCCTATCCTATCCTATCCTCTATCCTATCCTCTCCGCTATCCTATCCTATCCTCTATCGTATCCTATTCTCTATCTTATCCAATCCTATATCGTATCCTGTATCCTATCCTATCCTCCATTCTATCCTATCCTCTATCCTATCCTATCCTATCTTATCCTCTATCCTATCCTATCCTCTATCCTATCCTATCCTCTATCAGATACTATTGTCTATCCAATCCTATACTATCCTCTATCGTATCCTATTCTCTGTCCTATCCAATCCTATATCGTATCCTCTATCCTATCCTATCCTCTATCCGATCCTATTGTCTATCCAATCCTATACTATCCTCTATCGTATCCTATTCTCTATCCTATCCAATCCTATATCGTATCCTCTATCCTATCCTATCCTCTATCTTATCCTATGCTGTATCCTATCCTATCCTCTTATCCTATCCTATCCTCTGTCCTATCCTATCCTATCCTCTATCCTATCCTATCCTCTATCCTATCCGATCCTCTATAATATCGTATCATCTATCCTATCCCATCCTCTATCCTATCCGATTCTCTATCCTATCCTATCCTCTATCCGATCCAATCCCCTATCCTATCCTCTATGCGATACTATACTGTATCCTATCCTCTATGCGATACTATCCTCTATCCTATCCTATCACCTATAATATGGTATCATGTGTCCTATCCTCTACCCTATCGTATCCTCTATCCCATCCTATCCTTTATCCTATCCTATCCTCTATCCTATCCTATCCTCTATCGTATCCTATCCTCTATCCTATCCTCTATCCCGTCCTATTCTCTATCCTATCTAATACTCGATCCTATTCTATCATCTATAATATCGTATCCTCTATCCTATCGTATCCTCTATCCTATCCCATCCTCTATCCTATCCTATCCTCTACCCTATCCTATCCTCTATCCTATCCTATCCTCTATCTTGTCCTATCCTCTATCCTATCCTATCCTCTATCCCATCCTATTCTCTATCCAATCCTATCCTATTCCCTATCGTATCCTACGCTCTATCCTATCCAATCCTATATCGTATCCTCTATCCTATCCTATCCTCTATTCTATCATATCGTTTATCCTATCATATCCTCTATCCTATCCTATCCTCTACCCTATCCTATCCTCTATCCTATCCTATAATCTATCCTATCCTATCATCTATACTATCCTATCCTCTATCCTATCCTATAATCTATCCTATCCTATCCTCTATCCTATCCAATAACCTATCCTATCCTCTATCCTATCCAATAACCTATCCTATCCTCAATCCAATCCCATACTCTATCCAATCCTATCCTCTATATTATCGTATCCCCTATCCTATAATATAATTTACCCTAACCTATTCTCTATCCTATCCTATCCTCTATCCTATCCTATCCTCTATCCTATCCTATCCTCTATCCTATCCTATCCTCTATCCTATCCACTCCTCTTTCCTATCCTATCCTCTATCCTATCCTATCCTGTATCCTATCCTATCCTATCCTCTATCCTATCCTATCCTTTATCCTATCCTATCCTCTATCCTATCCTATCCTCTATCCTATCCTATCCTCTATCCTATCCTATCCTCTATCCTATCCTATCCTATCCTATCCTATCCTCTATCCTATCCTATCCTCTATTCTATTATATCCTCTATCCTATCCTATCCTCTATCCTATCCTATCCTGTATCCTATCCTATCCTCGATCCTATCCTATCCTCTATCCTATCCTCTATCCTCTATCCTATCCTATCCTCTATCTTATCCTATCCTCTACCCTATCCTATCCTCTATCCTATCCTATCCTATCATCTATGCTATCCTATAATCTATCCTATCCTATCCTCTATCCTATCCTATCCTCTATCCTATCCTATTCCTCTATCCTATGCTATCCTCTATCCTATCATATCCACTATCCTTTCCTATCCTATACCCTAGCCTATCTTCTATCTTATCATATCCTCTATCCCATCCTATCCTCCATCCTATCCTATCCTCTATCCTATACTATCCTCTATCCTATCCTATCCTCTACCGTATCCTACCATCTATAATATCCTATCCTCTATCCAATACTATACTCTATCCTATCCTATTCCTCTATCTTATCCTATCCTCTATCCTATCCTATCCTATCCTCTATCCTATCCTATCCTCTATCCCATCCTATCCTCTATCTTATCGTATCCTCTACCCCATCCTATCCTCCATCCTATCCTATCCTCCATCCTATCCTATCCTTTATCCAATCCTATCCTCTATCGTATCCTATCCTTTATCCCATCCTATCCCCTATCCTATTCTATCCTCTATCGTATCCTATTATCTATCGTATCCTACCATCTATCCTATCCTATCCTCTATCCCATCCTATCCTCTATCCCATCCCATCCTCTATCCTACCCTATCCTCCACTTTATCCTATCCTCTATCCCATCCTATCCTCCATCCTAACCTATCCACTATCCTTTCCTATCCTCTATCTTATTCTACCCTCTATCCAAACCTATCCTCTATCCTATCCTATCCTCCATCCTATCATAACCTCTATCCTATCCTATCCTCTATCGTATCCTATCCTATCCTCTATCCTATTCTATCCTTTATCGTATCCTATCCTCTATCCTATCCTATCCTCTATCCTATCCTATCCTCTATCCAATCCTATCCTGTATCCTATCCGATCCTCTATCCTATCCCATCCTCTATCGTATCCTATCCTCTATCCTATCCTATTCCTCTATCCTATGCTATCCTATATCCCATCCTATCCTCCATTCTAGCCTATCCACTATCCTATCCTATCCTCTATCCTATTCTACCCTCTATCCAAACCTATCCTCTATGATATCCTATCCTCTATCCAATCCTATCCTCTATCGTATCCTATCCTTTATCCTATCCTATCCTCTATTCTATCCTATCCTTTATCCTATCCTATCCTATATCCTATAAAATCCTCTATCCTATCCTATACATTATCCTATCCTATCCACTATCCTATCCTATCCTCTATCCTATCGTATCCTCTATCGTATCCCATCCTCTATCGTATCCTATCCTCTATCCTATCCAATCCTATATGCCATAATATCCTCTATCCTATCCCATCCTCTATCGTATCCTATCCTCTATCCTATCCCATCCTATATGCCATAATATCCTCTATCCTATCCCATCCTCTATCGTATCCTATCCTCTATCCTATCCTATTCCTCTATCCAATCCTATCCTCCATCCTATCCTATCCTCTATCGTATCCTATCCTCTATCCAATCCTATCCTCTATCATATCATATCCTCAATCCTATCCTATCCTCTATCATATCCTATCCTCTGCCCTATCCTATCCTCTATCTTTTCATATCCTCTGTCCCATCCTATCCTCCATCCTATCCTATCCTCTATCGTATCCTACCATCTATCCTATCCTCTATCATATCCTATCCTCTATCCTATCTTATCCTCTATCCTATCCTATCCTGTAGCCTATCGTATCCTCTATCATATCCTATCCTCTATCCTATCCTATCCTATCCTCTATCTCATCCTATCCTCTATCCTATCCTATCCTCCATCTTATCCTATCCTCTACCCCATCCTATCCTCCATCCTAACCTAACCACCATCCTATCCTATCCTCTATCCTATCCTATCCTCTATCCTATCCTGTCCGCTATAGTATCCTATCCTCTATCCAATCCTATCCTCTATCGTATCCTATCCTTTATCTCATCCTATCCTCTATCCTATCCTATCCTCTATCGTATCCTACCATCTATCCTATCCTCTATCATATCCTATCCTCTATCCTATCCTATCCTCTATCTTATCGTATCCTCAATCACATCCTATCCTACATCCTATCCTATCCTCCATCCTATCCTATCCTCTATCCAATATTATCCTCTATCGTATCCTATCCTTTATCCTATCCTATCCTCCATCCTATCCTATCCTCTATCCTATACCATCCCCTAGCCTATCCTATCGTCTATCCTATAATATCCTCTATCCTATCCAATCTTCTATCCTATCCTCTATCCTATCCTCTATCCTATCCTCTTTCCTATCCTATCCTCTATCTTATCGTATCCTCTATCCCATCCTATCCTACATCCTATCCTATCCTCCATCCTATCCTATCCTCTATCCAATCCTAAACTCTATCGTATCCTATCCTTTATCTTATCCTATCCTCTATCCTATTCTATCCTCTATCGTATCCTATCCCCTATCGTATCCTATCCTCTATCCTATCCTATCCTGTATCCTATCCTATCCTCTATCCTATCCTACCCTCTATCCTATCCTATCCTCTATCCTATCCTATCCTGTATCCTATCCTATCCTCTATCCTATCCTACCCTCTATCCTATCCTATCCTCTATCCTATCCTATCCTGTATCCTATCCTATCCTCTATCATATCCTATCCTCTATCCTATCCTATCCTATCCTCTATCTCATATTATCCATTACTCCATCCTATCCTCCATCCTATCCTATCCTCTATCCTATCTTATCCTCTGTCATATCCTATCCACTATCATATCCTATCCTCTATCCTATCCTCTTTCCTATCCTATCCTCTATCTTATCGTATCCTCTATCCCATCCTATCCTACATCCTATCCTATCCTCCATCCTATCCTATCCTCTATCCAATCCTATCCTCTATCGTATCCTATCCTTCATCTTATCCTATCCTCTATCCTATTCTATCCTCTATCGTATCCTATCCCCTATCGTATCCTACCATCTATCCTATCCTATCGTCCATCCCATCCTATCCTCTATCCTATCCTACCCTCTATCCTATCCTATCCTCTATCCTATCCTATCCTGTATCCTATCCTATCCTCTATCCTATCCTACCCTCTATCCTATCCTATCCTCTATCCTATCCTATCCTGTATCCTATCCTATCCTCTATCATATCCTATCCTCTATCCTATCCTATCCTATCCTCTATCTCATATTATCCATTACTCCATCCTATCCTCCATCCTATCCTATCCTCTATCCTATCTTATCCTCTGTCATATCCTATCCTCTATCATATCCTATCCTCTATCCTATCCTATCCTCTATCTTATCGTATCCTCTATCCCATCCTATCCTCCATCCTATCCTATCCTCTATCCTATCCTATCCTCTATCCTATCATATCCTCTATCTTATCCTATCCTCTATCGTATCCTATCCTTTATCTTATCCTATCCTCTATCCTATCCTATCCTCTATCTTATCGTATCCTCTATCCCATCCTATCCTCCATCCTATCCTATCCTCTATCGTATCCTACCATCTATCCTATCCTCTATCATATCCTATCCTCTATCCTATCCTATCCTCTATCTTATCGTATCCTCTATCCCATCCTATCCTACATCCTATCCTATCCTCTATCCAATCCTATCCTCTATCGTATCCTACCATCTATCCTATCCTATCCTCTATCTCATCCTATCATTTATCCTATACTATCCTCTATGCAATCCTATCCTGTATCCTATTCTAACCTCTATCCTATCCTATCCTCTATCCTATTCTATCCTCTATCGTATCCTTCCATCTATCCTATAATATCCTCTATCCCATCCTATCCTCCATCCTATCCTATCCTCCATCCTATACTATCCTCTATCCTATCCTATCCTCTACCGTATCCTACCATGTATCCTATCCTATCCTCTATCATATCCTATCCTCTGTCCTATCCTATCCTCTATCTTATCATATCCTCTATCCCATCCTATCCTCCATCCTATCCTATCCTCTATCCTATCCTATCCTCTATCCTATCCTACCCTCTGTCCTATCCTATCCTGTATCCTATCCTATCCTCTATCATATCCTGTCCTCTATCCTATCCTATCCTATCCTCTATCTCATCCTATCCATTATTCCATCCTATTCTCCATCCTATCCTATCCTCTGTCTCATCCTACCCTCTATCGAATCCTATCCTCTACCGTATCCTACCATGTATCCTATCCTATCCTCTATCATATCCTATCCTCTGTCCTATCCTATCCTCTATCTTATCGTATCCTCTATCCCATCCTATCCTACATCCTATCCTATCCTCCATCCTATCCTATCCTCTATCCAATCCTATCCTCTGTCCTATCCTATCCTCTATCTTACCATATCCTGTATCCCTTCCTATCCTCCATCCTATCCTATCCTCTATCGTATCCTACCATCTACCCTATCCTCTATCATATCCTATCCTCTATCCTATCCTATCCTCTATCCTATCCTACCCTCTATCCTATCCTATCTTCTATCCTATCCTATCCTGTATCCTATCCTATCCTCTATCATATCGTATCCTCTATCCTATCCTATCCTATTCTCTATCTCATCCTATACATTATTCCATCCTATCCTCCATCCTATCCTATCCTCTATCCTATCTTATCCTCTGTCCTATATTATCCTCTATCATATCCTATCCTCTATCCTATCCTATCCTCTATCTTATCGTATCCTCTATCCCATCCTATCCTCCATCCTATCCTATCCTCTATCCTATCCTATCCTCTTCCTATTCTATCCTGTATCATATCCTATCCTCTATCATATCCTATCCTCTATCCTATCCTATCCTCTACGTTATCCTATCCTCTATCCTATCCTATCCTCTATTCTATCCTATCGTCTATCCTATAATATCCTCTATCGTATCCATTCTTCTATCCTATCCTCTATCCGATCCTCTATCCTATCCTCTATCCTATCCTCTATCCTATCCTCTATCCTATGCTCTATCCTATCCTCTATCCTATCCTATCCTTTATCCTATCCTGTCCGCTATCGTATCCTATCCTCTGTCCTATTCTATCGTATATATTATAAAATCCTATATCCTATCCTTTACTCTATCCTATCCTATCCTCAATCCTATCCTATCCTCTATCCTATCGAATCCTCTATCGTATCCCATTCTCTATCGTATCCTATCCTCTATCCTGTCCCATCCTATCTGCCATAATATCCTCTATCTTATCCTATCCTCTGTCTCATCCTACCCTCTATCGAATCCTATCCTCTACCGTATCCTATCCTCTATCCTATCCCATCCTATATACCATAATATCCTCTATCCTATCCCATCCTCTATCGTATCCTATCCTCTATCCTATCCTATTCCTCTATCCAATCCTATCCTCCATCGTATCCTATCCTCTATCGTATCCTATCCTGTATCCAATCCTATCCTCTATCATATCATATCCTCAATCCTATCCTATGCTCTATCTTATCGTATCCTCTAGCCCATTCTATCCTCCATCCTATCCTATCTTCCATCCTATCCTATCCACTATCGTATCCTATCCTCTATCCTATCCCATCCTATATGCCATAAAATCCTCTATCCTGTCCTATCCGCTATCCTATCCTATCCTCTATCTTATCGTATCCTCTATCCCATCCTATCCTACATCCGATCCTATCCTCTATCCCATCCTATCCTCTATCGTATCCTACCATCTATCCTATCCTATCCTCTATCTCATCCTATCATTTATCCTATACTATCCTCTATGGAATCCTATCCTGTATCCTATTCTAACCTCTATCCTATCCTATCCTCTATCCTATTCTATCCTCTATCGTATCCTTCCATCTATCCTATAATATCCTCTATCCCATCCTATCCTCCATCCTATCCTATCCTCCATCCTATCCTATCCACTATCCAATCCTATCGTCTATCGTATCCTATCCTTTATCCTATCCTATCCTTTATCCTATTCTATCCTCTATCGAATCCTTCCATCTATCCTATAATATCCTCTATCCCATCCTATCCTCCACCCTATCCTATCCTCTATCCTATACTATCCTCTATCCTATCCTATCCTCTACCGTATCCTACCATGTATCCTATCCTATCCTCTATCATATCCTATCCTCTGTCCTATCCTATCGTCTATCTTATCATATACTCTATCCCATCCTATCCTCCATCCTATTCTATCCTCTATCGTATCCTACCATCTACCCTATCCTCTATCATATCCTATCCTCTATCCTATCCTATCCTCTATCCTATCCTACCCCCTATCCTATCCTATCCTCTATCCTATCCTATCCTGTATCCTATCCTATCCTCTATCATATCCTATCCTCTATCCTATCCTATCCTATCCTCTATCTCATCCTATCCATTATTCCATCCTATTCTCCATCCTATCCTATCCTCTGTCTCATCCAACCCTCTATCGAATCCTATCCTCTACCGTATCCTACCATGTATCCTATCCTCTATCGTATCCTCTATCATATCCTATCCTCTATCCTATCCAATCCTCTATCCTATCCTTATCCTCTATCGTATCCTATCCTCTATCCTATCCTATCCTCTATCCTATCCTATCCTCTATCCTATCCTATCCTCTATCCTATCCTATCCTCTATCCTATCCTATCCTCTATCCTATCCTATCCTCTATCCTATCCTATCCTCTATCCTATCCTATCCTCTATCCTATCCTATCCTCTATCCTGTATTATCCTCTATCCTATCCCATCCTCTATCCTATCCTATCCTCTATCCTATCCTATCCTCTATCCTATCCTTTCCTCTATCCTATCCTATTCTCTATCCTATCCTATCCTCTATCCTATCGTATCCTCTATCGTATCCTATCCTCTATCCTATTAAATCATATATCGTATCCTCTATCCTATCCTATCCTCTATCCTATCCTATCCTCTATCCTATCCTATCCTCTATCCTATCCTATTCTCTATCCTATCCTATCCTCTATCCTATCCTATCCTCTATCCTATCCTATCCTCTATCCTATCCTATCCTGTATCATATCCTATCCTCTATCCTATCCTATCCTTTATCGTATCCTATCCTCTATCCTATTAAATCCTATATCGGATCCTCTATCCTACCCTCTATCCTATATTATCCTCTATCCTATCCTATCCTCTATCCTATATTATCCTCTATCCTATCCTATCCTCTATCCTATCCTATCCTCTATCCTATCCTATCCTCTATCCTATCCTATCCTCTATCCTATCCTATCCTCTATCCTATCCTATCCTCTATCCTATAATATCCTCTATCCTATATTATCCTCTATCCTATCCCATCCTCTATCCTATCCTATCCTCTATCCTATCCTATCCTCTATCCTATACTTTCCTCTATCCTATCCTATTCTCTATCCTATCCTATCCTCTATCCTATCGTATCCTCTATCGTATCCTATCCTCTATCCTATTAAATCATATATCGTATCCTCTATCCTATCCTATCCTCTATCCTATCCTATCCTCTATCCTATCCTATTCTCTATCCTATCCTATCCTCTATCCTATCCTATCCTCTATCCTATACTTTCCTCTATCCTATCCTATTCTCTATCCTATCCTATCCTCTATCCTATCCTATCCTCTATCCTATCCTATCCTCTATCCTATCCTATCCTCTATCCTATCCTATCCTCTATCCTATCCTATCCTCTATCCTATCCTTATCCTCTATCGTATCCTACCCTCTATCCTATCCCATCCTCTATCATATCCTATCCTCTATCCTATCCTATCCTCTATCCTATCCTATCCTCTATCCTATCCTATCCTCTATCCTATCCTATTCTCTATCCTATCCTATCCTCTATCCTATCCTATCCTCTATCATATCCTATCCTCTATCCTATTCTATCCTCTATCCTCTATCCTATTCTATCCTCTATCCTATCCAATCCTATATCCTATTCTCTATCCTATCCAATCCCCTATCCTATCCTATCCGCTATCCTATCCTCTATCCTATCCTATCCTCTATCCTATCCTATCCTTTATCGTATCCTATCCTCTATCCTATTAAATCCTATATCGTATCCTCTATCCTATCCTATCCTCTATCGTATCCTATCCTCTATCCTATCCTATCCTCTATCCTATCCTATCCTCTATCCTATCCTATCCTCTATCCTATCCTATCCTCTATCCTATCCTATTCTCTATCCTATCCTATCCTCTATCCTATCCTATCCTCTATCCTATCCTATCCTATCCTATCCTATCCTCTATCCTATCCTATCCTTTATCGTATCCTATCCTCTATCCTATTAAATCCTATATCGGATCCTCTATCCTATCCTATCCTCTATCGTATCCTATCCTCTATCTTATCCTATCCTCTGTCCTATCCTATCCTCTATCCTATCCTATCCTCTATCATATCCTATCCTCTATCCTATCCTATCCTGTATTCTATCCTATCCTCTATCCTATCCTATCCTCTATCCTATCCTATCCTGTATCATATCCTATCCTCTATCCTATCCTATCCTTTATCGTATCCTATCCTCTATCCTATCAAATCCTATATCGGATCCTCTATCCTATATTATCCTCTATCCTATCCTATCCTCTATCGTATCCTATCCCCTATCCTATCCAATCCTCTATCCTATCCTATCCGCTATCCTATCCAATCCTATATCCTATTCTCAATCCTATCCTATCTTCTATCCTATCCTATCCTTTATCGTATCCTATCCTCTATCCTATTAAATCCTATATCGGATCCTCTATCCTATCCTCTATCCTATATTATCCTCTATCCTATCCTATCCTCTATCCTATCCTATCCTCTATCCTATACTTTCCTCTATCCTATATTATCCTCTATCCTATCCTATCCTCTATCCTATCCTATCCTCTATCCTATCCTATCCTCTATCCTATCCTATCATCTATCCTATCCTATCCTCTATCCTATCCTATCCTCTATTATATCCTATCCTCTATCCTATATTATCCTCTATCCTATCCCATCCTCTATCCTATCCTATCCTCTATCCTATCCTATCCTCTATCCTATACTTTCCTCTATCCTATCCTATTCTCTATCCTATCCTATCCTCTATCCTATCCTATCCTCTATCCTATCCTATCCTCTATCCTATCCTATCCTCTATCCTATCCTATCCTCTATCCTATCCTATCCTCTATCCTATCCTATCCTCTATCCTATCCTATCCTCTATCCTATCCTATCCTCTATCCTCTCCTTATCCTCTATCGTATCCTACCCTCTATCCTATCCCATCCTCTATCATATCCTATCCTCTATCCTATCCTATCCTCTATCCTATCCTATCCTCTATCCTATCCTATCCTCTATCCTATATTATCCTCTATCCTATCCCATCCTCTATCCTATCCTATCCTCTATCCTATCCTATCCTCTATCCTATACTTTCCTCTATCCTATCCTATTCTCTATCCTATCCTATCCTCTATCCTATCCTATCCTCTATCCTATCCTATCCTCTATCCTATCCTATCCTCTATCCTATCCTATCCTCTATCCTATCCTATCCTCTATCCTATCCTATCCTCTATCCTATCCTTATCCTCTATCGTATCCTACCCTCTATCCTATCCCATCCTCTATCATATCCTATCCTCTATCCTATCCTATCCTCTATCCTATCCTATCCTCTATCCTATCCTATTCTCTATCCTATCCTATCCTCTATCCTATCCTATCCTCTATCATATCCTATCCTCTATAATATCCTATCCTGTATCCTATCCTATCCTCTATCCTATCCTATCCTCTATCCTATCGTATCCTGTATCATATCCTATCTTCTATCCTATCCTATCCTCTATCCTATTCTATCCTCTATCCTCTATCCTATTCTATCCTCTATCCTATCAAATCCTATATCCTATTCTCTATCCTATCCAATCCCCTATCCTATCCTATCCGCTATCCTATCCAATCCTATATCCTATCCTCTATCCTATCCTATCCTTTATCGTATCCTATCCTCTATCCTATTAAATCCTATATCGTATCCTCTATCCTATCCTATCCTCTATCGTATCCTATCCTCTATCCTACCCTATCCTCTATCCTATCCTATCCTCTATCCTATCCTATCCTCTATCCTATCCTATCCTCTATCCTATCCTATTCTCTATCCTATCCTATCCTCTATCCTATCCTATCCTCTATCCTATCCTATCCTCTATCCTATCCTATCCTCTATCATATCCTATCGTCTATCCTATCCTATCCTCTATCCTATCCTTATCCTCTATCGAATCCTATCCTCTATCCTATCCTATCCTCTATCCTATCCTATCCTATCCTATCCTATCCTCTATCCTATCCTATCCTTTATCGTATCCTATCCTGTATCCTATTAAATCCTATATCGGATCCTCTATCCTATCCTATCCTCTATCGTATCCTATCCTCTATCTTATCCTATCCTCTGTCCTATCCTATCCTCTATCCTATCCTATCCTCTATCCTATATTATCCTCTATCCTATCCTATCCTCTATCCTATCCTATCCTCTATCCTATCCTATCCTCTATTTATCCTTATCCTCTATCGTATCCTACCCTCTATCCTATCCCATCCTCTATCCTATCCTATCCTCTATCCTATCCTATCCTCTATCCTATCCTATCCTCTATCCTATCCTATTCTCTATCCTATCCTATCCTCTATCCTATCCTATCCTCTATCATATCCTATCCTCTATAATATCCTATCCTGTATCCTATCCTATCCTCTATCCTATCCTATCCTCTATCCTATCGCATCCTGTATCATATAATATCCTCTATCCTATCCTATCCTCTATCCTATCCAATCCTATATCCTATTCTCTATCCTATCCAATCCCCTATCCTATCCTATCCGCTATCCTATCCAATCCTATATCCTATCCTCTATCCTATCCTATCCTCTATCCTATCCTATCCTCTATCCTATCCTATCCTCTATCGTATCCTATCCTCTATCCCATTAAATCCTATATCATATCCTCTATCCTATCCTATCCTCTATCGTATCCTATCCTCTATCCTATCCTATCCTCTATCCTATCCTATCCTCTATCCTATCGTATCCTCTATCGTATCCTATCCTCTATCCTATTAAATCCTATATCGTATCCTCAATCCTATCCTATCCTCTATCCTATCCTATCCTCTATCCTATCCTATCCTCTATCCTATCCTATCCTCTATCCTATCCTATCCTCTATCCTATCCTATCCTCTATCCTATCCTATCCTCTATCCTATCCTATCCTCTATCCTATCCTATCCTCTATCCTATCCTATCCTCTATCCTATCCTATCCTCTATCCTATCCTATCCTGTATCATATCCTATCCTCTATCCTATCCTATCCTCTATCCTATTCTATCCTCTATCCTATCCAATCCTATATCCTATTCTCTATCCTATCCTATCCTCTATCGTATCCTATCCCCTATCCTATCCAATCCTCTATCCTATCCTACCCGCTATCCTATCCAATCCTATATCCTATCCTCTACCCTATCCTATCCTCTATCGTATCCTATCCTCTATCCTATTAAATCCTATATCCTATCCTCTATCCTATATTATCCTCTATCCTATCCCATCCTCTATCCTATCCTATCCTCTATCCTATATTATCCTCTATCCTATCCCATCCTCTATCCTATCCTATCCTCTATCCTATCCTATCCTCAATCCTATCCTTTCCTCTATCCTATCCTATTCTCTATCCTATCCTATCCTCTATCCTATCGTATCCTCTATCGTATCCTATCCTCTATCCTATTAAATCCTATATCGTATCCTCTATCCTATCCTATCCTCTATCCTATCCTATCCTCTATCCTATCCTATCCTCTATCCTATCCTATCCTCTATCCTATCCCATCCTCTATCCTATCCTATCCTCTATCCTATCCTATCCTCTATCCTATCCTATCCTCTATCCCATCCTATTCTCTATCCTATCCTATTCTCTATCCTATCCTATCCTCTATCATATCCTATCCTCTATCCTATCCTCTATCGTATCCTGTCCCCTATCCTATCCAATCCTCTATCCTATCCTATCCGCTATCCTATCCAATCCTATATCCTATTCTCTATCCTATCCTATCCTCTATCCTATCCTATCCTTTATCGTATCCTATCCTCTATCCTATTAAATCCTATATCGGATCCTCTATCCTATCCTATCCTCTATCGTATCCTATCCTCTATCCTATCCTATCCTCTATCCTATCCTATCCTCTATCCTATCCTATCCTCTATCCTATATTATCCTCTATCCTATCCTATCCTCTATCCTATCCTTTCCTCTATCCTATCCTATTCTCTATCCTATCCTATCCTCTATCCTATCGTATCCTCTATCGTATCCTATCCTCTATCCTATTAAATCCTATATCGTATCCTCTATCCTATCCTATCCTCTATCCTATCCTATCCTCTATCCTATCCTATCCTCTATCCTATCCTATCCTCTATCCTATCCCATCCTCTATCCTATCCTATCCTCTATCCTATCCTATCCTCTATCCTATCCTATCCTCTATCCCATCCTATTCTCTATCCTATCCTATTCTCTATCCTATCCTATCCTCTATCATATCCTATCCTCTATCCTATCCTCTATCGTATCCTGTCCCCTATCCTATCCAATCCTCTATCCTATCCTATCCGCTATCCTATCCAATCCTATATCCTATTCTCTATCCTATCCTATCCTCTATCCTATCCTATCCTTTATCGTATCCTATCCTCTATCCTATTAAATCCTATATCGGATCCTCTATCCTATCCTATCCTCTATCGTATCCTGTCCCCTATCCTATCCAATCCTCTATCCTATCCTATCCGCTATCCTATCCAATCCTATATCCTATTCTCTATCCTATCCTATCCTCTATCCTATCCTATCCTTTATCGTATCCTATCCTCTATCCTATTAAATCCTATATCGGATCCTCTATCCTATCCTATCCTCTATCCTATCCTATCCTCTATCCTATCCTATCCTCTATCGTATCCTATCCTCTATCCTATCCTATCCTGTATCCTATCCTATCCTCTATCCTATCCTATCCTCTATCCTATCCTATCCTCTTTCGTATCCTATCCTCTATCCTATTAAATCCTATATCGTATCCTCTATCCTATCCTATCCTTTATCGTATCCTATCCTCTATCCTATTAAATCCTATATCGGATCCTCTATCCTATCCTATCCTCTATCGTATCATATCCTCTATCCTATCCTATCCTCTATCGTATCCTATCCTCCATCCTATCCTATCCTCTATCCTATATTATCCTCTATCCTATCCCATCCTCTATCCTATCCTATCCTCTATCCTATCCTATCCTCTATCCTATCCTATCCTCTATCCTATCCTATCCTCTATCCTATCCTATCCTCTATCCTATTAAATCTTATATCGTATCCTCTATCATATCCTATCCTCTATCCTATCCTATCCTCTATCCTATCCTTATCCTCTATCGTATCCTATCCTCTATCCTATCCCATCCTCTATCCTATCCTATCCTCTATCCTATCCTATCCTCTATCCTATCCTATCCTCTATCCTATCCTATTCTCTATCGTATCCTATCCTCTATCCTATCCTATCCTCTATCATATCCTATCCTCTATCCTATCCTATCCTGTATCCTATCCTATCCTCTATCATGTCCTATCCTCTATCCAATCCTATCCTGTATCATATCCTATCCTCTATCCTATCCTATCCTCTATCCTATTCTATCCTCTATCCTATCCAATCCTATATCCTATTCTCTATCCTATCCAATAACCTATCCTATCCTATCCGCTATCCTATCCAATCCTATATCCTATCCTCTATCCTGTCCTATCCTTTATCGTATCCTATCCTCTATCCTATTAAATCCTATATCCTATCCTTTCCTCTATCCTATCCTATTCTCTATCGTATCCTATCCTCTATCCTATTAAATCCTATATCGTATCCTCTATCCTATCCTATCCTCTATCCTATCCTATCCTCTATCCTATCCTATCCTCTATCCTATCCTATCCTCTATCCTATCCCATCCTCTATCCTATCCTATCCTCTATCATATCCTATCCTCTATCCTATCCTATCCTCTATCGTATCCTATCCCCTATCCTATCCAATCCTCTATCCTATCCTATCCGCTATCCTATCCAATCCTATATCCTATTCTCTATCCTATCCTATCCTCTATCCTATCCTATCCTTTATCGTATCCTATCCTCTATCCTATTAAATCCTATATCGGATCCTCTATCCTATCCTATCCTCTATCGTATCCTATCCTCTATCCTATCCTATCCTCTATCCTATCCTATCCTCTATCCTATCCTATCCTCTATCCTATCCTATCCTCTATCCTATATTATCCTCTATCCTATCCTATCCTCTATCCTATCCTATCATCTATCCTATCCTATCCTCTATCCTATCCTATCCTCTATCCTATCCTATCCTCTATCCTATCCTATCCTCTATCCTATCCTATCCTCTATCCTATCCTATCCTCTATCCTATCCTATCCTCTATCATATCCTATCCTCTATCCTATTAAATCCTATATCGTATCCTCTATCCTATCCTATCCTCTATCGTATCCTATCCTCTATCCTATCCTACCCTCTATCCTATCCTATCCTATCCTCTATCCTATCCTATTCTCTATCCTATCCTATCCTCAATCCTATCCTATCCTCTATCCTATCCTATCCTCTATCATATCCTATCCTCTATCGTATCCTATACTCTATCCTATTAAATCCTATATCGTATCCTCTATCCTATCCTATCCTCTATCGTATCCTATCCTCTATCCTATCCCATCCTCTATCCTATCCTATCCTCTATCCTATCCTATCCTCTATCCTATCCTATCCTCTATCCTATCCTATTCTCTATCGTATCCTATCCTCTATCCTATCCTATCCTCTATCATATCCTATCCTCTATCCTATCCTATCCTCTATCCTATCCTATCCTCTATCCTATCCTATCCTCTATCCTATTAAATCCTATATCGTATCCTCTATCATATCCTATCCTCTATCCTATCCTATCCTCTATCCTATCCTTATCCTCTATCGTATCCTATCCTCTATCCTATCCCATCCTCTATCCTATCCTATCCTCTATCCTATCCTATCCTCTATCCTATCCTATCCTGTATCCTATCCTATCCTCTATCCTATCCTATCCTCTATCCTATCCTATCCTCTATCCTATCCTATCCTCTATCCTATCCTATCCTCTATCCTATCCTATCCTCTATCCTATCCTATCCTCTATCCTATCCTATCCTCTATCCTATCCTATCCTGTATCCTATCCTATCCTCTATCCTATCCTATCCTCTATCCTATCCTATCCTCTATCCTATCCTATCCTCTATCCTTTCCTATCCTCTATCCTATATTATCCTCTATCCTACCCCATCCTCTATCCTATCCTATCCTCTATCCTATATTATCCGCTATCCTATCCCATCCTCTATCCTATCCTATCCTCTATCCTATCCTATCCTCTATCCTATCCCATCCTCTATCCTATCCTATTCTCTATCCTATCCTATCCTCTATCCTATCGTATTCTCTATCGTATCCTATCCTCTATCCTATTAAATCCTATATCGTATCCTCTATCCTATCCTATCCTCTATCCTATCCTATCCCCTATCCTATCCTATCCTATATCCTATCCTATCCTCTATCCTATCCTATCCTCTATCCTATCCTATCCTCTATCCTATCCCATCCTCTATCCTATCCTATCCTCTATCCTATCCTATCCTCTATCCTATATTATCCTCTATCCTATCCTATCCCCTATCCTATCCTATCCTCTATCCTATCCTATCCTCTATCCTATCCTATTCTCTATCCTATCCTATCCTCTATCCTATCCTATCCTCTATCCTATCGTATCCTCTATCCTATCCTATCCTCTATCCTATCCTATCCTCTATCCTATCCTATCCTCTATCCTATCCTATCCTCTATCCTATCCTATCCTCTATCCTATATTATCCTCTATCCTATCCCATCCTCTATCCTATCCTATCCTCTATCCTATATTATCCTCTATCCTATCGTATCCTCTATCGTATCCTATCCTCTATCCTATTAAATCCTATATCGTATCCTCTATCCTATCCTATCCTCTATCCTATCCTATCCTCTATCCTATCCTATCCTATATCCTATCCTATCCTCTATCCTATCCTATCCTCTATCCTATCCTATCCTCTATCCTATCCCATCCTCTATCCTATCCTATCCTCTATCCTATCCTATCCTCTATCCTATCCTATCCTCTATCCTATCCTATCCTCTATCCCATCCTATTCTCTATCCTATCCTATCCTCTATCCTATCCTATCCTGTATCATATCCTATCCTCTATCCTATCCTATCCTGTATCCTATCCTATCCTCTATCCTATCCTATCCTCTATCCTATCCTATCCTGTATCATATCCTATCCTCTATCCTATCCTATCCTCTATCCTATTCTATCCTCTATCCTATCCTATCCTTTATCGTATCCTATCCTCTATCCTATTAAATCCTATATCGTATCCTCTATCCTATCCTATCCTCTATCGTATCCTATCCTCTATCGTATCCTATCCTCTATCCTATCCTATCCTCTATCCTATCCTATCCTCTATGCTATCCTATCCTCTATCCTATATTATCCTCTATCCTATCCTATCCTCTATCCTATCCTATCCTCTATCCTATCCTATCCTCTATCCTATCCTATCCTCTATCCTATCCTATCCTCTATCCTATCCTATTCTCTATCCTATCCTATCCTCTATCCTATCCTATCCTCTATCCTATCCTATCCTCTATCCTATCATATCCTCTATCCTATCCTATCCTCTATCCTATCCTATCCTCTATCCTATCCTATCCTCTATCCTATCCTATCCTCTATCCTATCCTATCCTCTATCCTATCCTATCCTCTATCGTATCCTATCCTCTATCCTATCCTATCCTCTATCCTATCCTATTCTCTATCCTATCCTCTATCCTATTAAATCCTATATCGTATCCTCTATCCTATCCTATCCTCTATCGTATCCTATCCTCTATACTATCCTATCCTCTATCCTATCCTATCCTCTATCCTATCCTATTCTCTATCCTATCCTATCCTCTATCCTATCCTATCCTCTATCCTATCCTATCCTCTATCCTATCCTATCCTCTATCCTATCCTATCCTCAATCCTATCCTATCCTCTATCCTATCCTATCCTCAATCATATCCTATCCTCTATCGTATCCTATCCTCTATCGTATCCTATACTCTATCCTATTAAATCCTATATCGTATCCTCTATCCTATGCTATCCTCTATCGTATCATATCCTCTATCCTATCCTATCCTCTATCCTATCCTATCCTCTATCCTATCCTATCCTCTATCCTATCCTATCCTCAATACTATCCTATCCTCTATCCTATCCTATCCTCTATCGTATCCTATCCTCCATCCTATCCTATCCTCTAACCTATATTATCCTCTATCCTATCCCATCCTCTATCCTATCTTATCCTCTATCCTATCCTATCCTCTATCCTATCCTATCCTCTATCCTATTCTATCCTCTATCCTATTAAATCCTATATCGTATCCTCTATCATATCCTATCCTCTATCCTATCCTATCCTCTATCCTATCCTTATCCTCTATCGTATCCTATCCACTATCCTAACCTATCCTCTATCCTATCCTATCCTCTATCCTATCCTTTCCTCTATCCTATCCTATTCTCTATCCTATCCTATCCTCTATCCTATCGTATTCTCTATCGTATCCTATCCTCTATCCTATTAAATCCTATATCGTATCCTCTATCCTATCCTATCCTCTATCCTATCCTATCCCCTATCCTATCCTATCCTATATCCTATCCTATCCTCTATCCTATCCTATCCTCTATCCTATCCTATCCTCTATCCTATCCCATCCTCTATCCTATCCTATCCTCTATCCTATCCTATCCTCTATCCTATATTATCCTCTATCCTATCCTATCCTCTATCCTATCCTATCCTCTATCCTATCCTATCCTCTATCCTATCCTATCCTCTATCCTATATTATCCTCTATCCTATCCCATCCTCTATCCTATCCTATCCTCTATCCTATATTATCCTCTATCCTATCGTATCCTCTATCCTATCCTATCCTCTATCCTATCCTATCCTCTATCCTATTCTATCCTCTATCCTATTAAATCCTATATCGTATCCTCTATCATATCCTATCCTCTATCCTATCCTATCCTCTATCCTATCCTTATCCTCTATCGTATCCTATCCTCTATCCTATCCTATCCTCTATCCTATCCTATCCTCTATCCTATCGTATCCTCTATCCTATCCTATCCTCTATCCTATCCTATCCTCTATCCTATCGTATTCTCTATCGTATCCTATCCTCTATCCTATTAAATCCTATATCGTATCCTCTATCCTATCCTATCCTCTATCCTATCCTATCCTCTATCCTATCCTATCCTATATCCTATCCTATCCTCTATCCTATCCTATCCTCTATCCTATCCTATCCTCTATCCTATCCCATCCTCTATCCTATCCTATCCTCTATCCTATCCTATCCTCTATCCTATCCTATCCTCTATCCTATCCTATCCTCTATCCCATCCTATTCTCTATCCTATCCTATCCTCTATCCTATCCTATCCTGTATCATATCCTATCCTCTATCCTATCCTATCCTGTATCCTATCCTATCCTCTATCCTATCCTATCCTCTATCCTATCCTATCCTGTATCATATCCTATCCTCTATCCTATCCTATCCTCTATCCTATTCTATCCTCTATCCTATCCAATCCTATATCCTATTCTCTATCCTATCCAATAACCTATCCTATTCTATCCGCTATCCTATCCAATCCTATATCCTATCCTCTATCCTATCCTATCCTTTATCGTATCCTATCCTCTATCCTATTAAATCCTATATCGTATCCTCTATCCTATCCTATCCTCTATCGTATCCTATCCTCTATCGTATCCTATCCTCTATCCTATCCTATCCTCTATCCTATCCTATCCTCTATGCTATCCTATCCTCTATCCTATATTATCCTCTATCCTATCCTATCCTCTATCCTATCCTATCCTCTATCCTATCCTATCCTCTATCCTATCCTATCCTCTATCCTATCCTATTCTCTATCCTATCCTATCCTCTATCCTATCCTATCCTCTATCCTATCCTATCCTCTATCCTATCATATCCTCTATCCTATCCTATCCTCTATCCTATCCTATCCTCTATCCTATCCTATCCTCTATCCTATCCTATCCTCTATCCTATCCTATCCTCTATCGTATCCTATCCTCTATCCTATCCTATCCTCTATCCTATCCTATTCTCTATCCTATCCTCTATCCTATTAAATCCTATATCGTATCCTCTATCCTATCCTATCCTCTATCGTATCCTATCCTCTATCCTATCCTATCCTCTATCCTATCCTATCCTCTATCCTATCCTATTCTCTATCCTATCCTATCCTCTATCCTATCCTATCCTCTATCCTATCCTATCCTCTATCCTATCCTATCCTCAATCATATCCTATCCTCTATCGTATCCTATCCTCTATCGTATCCAATACTCTATCCTATTAAATCCTATATCGTATCCTCTATCCTGTGCTATCCTCTATCGTATCATATCCTCTATCCTATCCTATCCTCTATCCTATCCTATCCTCTATCCTATCCTATCCTCTATCCTATCCTATCCTCAATCCTATCCTATCCTCTATCCTATCCTATCCTCTATCGTATCCTATCCTCCATCCTATCCTATCCTCTAACCTATATTATCCTCTATCCTATCCCATCCTCTATCCTATCTTATCCTCTATCCTATCCTATCCTCTATCCTATCCTATCCTCTATCCTATTCTATCCTCTATCCTATTAAATCCTATATCGTATCCTCTATCATATCCTATCCTCTATCCTATCCTATCCTCTATCCTATCCTTATCCTCTATCGTATCCTATCCTCTATCCTATCCCATCCTCTATCCTATCCTATCCTCTATCCTATCCTATCCTCTATCCTATCCTATCCTCTATCCTATCCTATTCTCTATCCTATCCTATCCTCTATCCTATCCTATCCTCTATCATATCCTATCCTCTATCCTATTCTATCCTGTATCCTATCCTATCCTCTATCCTATCCTATACTCTATCCTATCCTATCCTGTATCATATCCTATCCTCTATCCTATCCTATCCTCTATCCTATTCTATCCTCTATCCTATCCAATCCTATATCCTATTCTCTATCCTATCCAATCCCCTATCCTATCCTATCCGCTATCCTATCCAATCCTATATCCTATCCTCTATCCTATCCTATCCTTTATCGTATCCTATCCTCTATCCTATTAAATCCTATATCGTATCCTCTATCCTATCCTATCCTCTATCGGATCCTATCCTCTATCCTATCCTATCCTCTATCCTATCCTATCCTCTATCCTATCCTATCCTCTATCCTATCCTATCCTCTATCCTATCCTATCCTCTATCATATCCTATCCTCTATCCTACCCTATCCTCTATCCTATCCTATCCTCTATCCTATTCAATCCTATATCCTGTTCTCTATCCTATCCTATCCTCTATCCTATCCTCTATCGTATACTATCCTCTATCCTTTCCAATCCTATATCGTATCCTCTATCCTATCCTATCCTCTATCCTATCCTATCCTGTGTCCTATCCTATCCAATATCCTATCCTATCCTCTATAATATCCTATCCTCTATCCTATCCTATCCTCTATCCTATCCTATCCTCTATTATATCCTATCCTCTATCCTATCCCATCCTCTATCCTAGCCTATCCCCTATCCTATCCTATCCTCTATCCTATCCTATCCTCTATCCTATCCTATCCTCTATCCTATCCTATCCTCTATCCTATCCTATCATCTATCCTATCCTCTATCCTATCCTATTCTCTGTCCTATCCTATCCTTTATCCTACCCTATCCTCTCTCCAATCCTATACTCAATCCTATCCTATCCTCTATCCTATCCTATCCTCTAAACTATCCTATCGTGTATGCTATCGTATCCTCTATCCTATCATATCCTCTATCCTATCCTATCCTCTATCCTATCCTATCCTCAACCCTAACCTATCCTCAATTCTATCCTATACTCCATCCTATCCTATCCGCTATCCTATCCTATCCTCTATGCTATATTATCCTCTATCCTATCATATCCTCTATCCGATCCTATCCTCTATCCTATACTATCCTCTATCCTATCCTATCCTCTATCCGATCCTATCATCTATCCTATCCTATCCTCTATCCTATCCTATCCTCTATCATATCCTATCCTCTATCCTATCCTATCCTCTATCCTATCCTATCCTCTATCCTATTCAATCCTATATCCTGTTCTCTATCCTATCCTATCCTCTATCCTATCCTCTATCGTATACTATCCTCTATCCTTTCCAATCCTATATCGTATCCTCTATCCTATCCTATCCTCTATCCTATCCTATCCTGTGTCCTATCCTATCCAATATCCTATCCTATCCTCTATAATATCCTATCCTCTATCCTATCCTATCCTCTATCCTATCCTATCCTCTATCCTATCCTATCCTCTATCCTATCCTATCCTCTATCCTATCCTATTGTCTATAGTATCCTATCCTCTATCCTATCCTATCCTCTATCCTATCCTATCCTCTATCCTATCCTATCCTCTATCCTATCCTCTATCCTCTATCCTATCCTATCCTCTATCCTATCCTATCCTCTATCCTATCCTATCCTCTATCCTATCCTATCCTCTACCCTATCCTATCCTCTATCCTATCCTATTGTCTATCCTATCCTATCCTCTATCCTATCCTATCCTCTATCCTATCCTATCCTCTATCCTATCCTATCCTCTATCCTATCCTCTATCCTCTATCCTATCCTATCCTCTATCCTATCCTATCCTCTATCCTATCCTATCCTCTATCCTATCCTATCCTCTATCCTATCCTATCCTCTATCCTATCCTATCCTCTATCCTATCCTATCCTCTATCCAATCCTATCCTGTCGTCTATCGTATCCTATTCTCTATCATATCCAATCCTATATAGTATCCTCTATCCTATCCTATCCTCTATCCTATACTATCCTCTATCCTATCCTATCCTCTATGGTATCCTATCCTCTATCCTATCCTATCCTCTATCCTATCCAATCCTATATCGTATCATCTATCCTATCCTATCCTCTATCCTATCCTATCCTCAATCCTATCCTATCCTCTATCCTATCCTATCCTCTACCCTATCCTATCGTGTATGCTATCGTATCCTCTATCCTATCCTATCCTCTATCATGTCCTATCCTCTTTCCTATCCTATCCTCTATCCTATCCTATCCTCTATCCTATCCTATCCTCTATCCAATCCTATCCTGTCGTCTATCGTATCCTATTCTCTATCATATCCAATCCTATATAGTATCCTCTATCCTATCCTATCCTCTACCCTATACTATCCTCTATCCTATCCTATCCTCTATGGTATCCTATCCTCTATCCTATCCAATCCTATATCGTATCATCTATCCTATCCTATCCTCTATCCTATCCTATCCTCAATCCTATCCTATCCTCTATCCTATCCTATCCTCTATCCGATCCTATCATCTATCCTATCCTATCCTCTATCCTATCCTATCCTCTATCATATCCTATCCTCTATCCTACCCTATCCTCTATCCTATCCTATCCTCTATCCTATTCAATCCTATATCCTGTTCTCTATCCTATCCTATCCTCTATCCTATCCTCTATCGTATACTATCCTCTATCCTTTCCAATCCTATATCGTATCCTCTATCCTATCCTATCCTCTATCCTATCCTATCCTGTGTCCTATCCTATCCAATATCCTATCCTATCCTCTATAATATCCTATCCTCTATCCTATCGTATCCTCTATCCTATCCTATCCTCTATTATATCCTATCCTCTATCCTAGCCTATCCCCTATCCTATCCTATCCTCTATCCTATCCTATCCTCTATCCTATCCTATCCTCTATCCTATCCTATCCTCTATCCTATCCTATCCTTTATCGTATCCTATCCTGTATCCTATTAAATCCTATATCGGATCCTCTATCCTATCCTATCCTCTATCGTATCCTATCCTCTATCTTATCCTATCCTCTGTCCTATCCTATCCTCTATCCTATCCTATCCTCTATCCTATATTATCCTCTATCCTATCCTATCCTCTATCCTATCCTATCCTCTATCCTATCCTATCCTCTATTTATCCTTATCCTCTATCGTATCCTACCCTCTATCCTATCCCATCCTCTATCCTATCCTATCCTCTATCCTATCCTATCCTCTATCCTATCCTATCCTCTATCCTATCCTATTCTCTATCCTATCCTATCCTCTATCCTATCCTATCCTCTATCATATCCTATCCTCTATAATATCCTATCCTGTATCCTATCCTATCCTCTATCCTATCCTATCCTCTATCCTATCGCATCCTGTATCATATAATATCCTCTATCCTATCCTATCCTCTATCCTATCCAATCCTATATCCTATTCTCTATCCTATCCAATCCCCTATCCTATCCTATCCGCTATCCTATCCAATCCTATATCCTATCCTCTATCCTATCCTATCCTCTATCCTATCCTATCCTCTATCCTATCCTATCCTCTATCGTATCCTATCCTCTATCCCATTAAATCCTATATCATATCCTCTATCCTATCCTATCCTCTATCGTATCCTATCCTCTATCCTATCCTATCCTCTATCCTATCCTATCCTCTATCCTATCGTATCCTCTATCGTATCCTATCCTCTATCCTATTAAATCCTATATCGTATCCTCAATCCTATCCTATCCTCTATCCTATCCTATCCTCTATCCTATCCTATCCTCTATCCTATCCTATCCTCTATCCTATCCTATCCTCTATCCTATCCTATCCTCTATCCTATCCTATCCTCTATCCTATCCTATCCTCTATCCTATCCTATCCTCTATCCTATCCTATCCTCTATCCTATCCTATCCTCTATCCTATCCTATCCTGTATCATATCCTATCCTCTATCCTATCCTATCCTCTATCCTATTCTATCCTCTATCCTATCCAATCCTATATCCTATTCTCTATCCTATCCTATCCTCTATCGTATCCTATCCCCTATCCTATCCAATCCTCTATCCTATCCTACCCGCTATCCTATCCAATCCTATATCCTATCCTCTACCCTATCCTATCCTCTATCGTATCCTATCCTCTATCCTATTAAATCCTATATCCTATCCTCTATCCTATATTATCCTCTATCCTATCCCATCCTCTATCCTATCCTATCCTCTATCCTATATTATCCTCTATCCTATCCCATCCTCTATCCTATCCTATCCTCTATCCTATCCTATCCTCAATCCTATCCTTTCCTCTATCCTATCCTATTCTCTATCCTATCCTATCCTCTATCCTATCGTATCCTCTATCGTATCCTATCCTCTATCCTATTAAATCCTATATCGTATCCTCTATCCTATCCTATCCTCTATCCTATCCTATCCTCTATCCTATCCTATCCTCTATCCTATCCTATCCTCTATCCTATCCCATCCTCTATCCTATCCTATCCTCTATCCTATCCTATCCTCTATCCTATCCTATCCTCTATCCCATCCTATTCTCTATCCTATCCTATTCTCTATCCTATCCTATCCTCTATCATATCCTATCCTCTATCCTATCCTCTATCGTATCCTGTCCCCTATCCTATCCAATCCTCTATCCTATCCTATCCGCTATCCTATCCAATCCTATATCCTATTCTCTATCCTATCCTATCCTCTATCCTATCCTATCCTTTATCGTATCCTATCCTCTATCCTATTAAATCCTATATCGGATCCTCTATCCTATCCTATCCTCTATCGTATCCTATCCTCTATCCTATCCTATCCTCTATCCTATCCTATCCTCTATCCTATCCTATCCTCTATCCTATATTATCCTCTATCCTATCCTATCCTCTATCCTATCCTTTCCTCTATCCTATCCTATTCTCTATCCTATCCTATCCTCTATCCTATCGTATCCTCTATCGTATCCTATCCTCTATCCTATTAAATCCTATATCGTATCCTCTATCCTATCCTATCCTCTATCCTATCCTATCCTCTATCCTATCCTATCCTCTATCCTATCCTATCCTCTATCCTATCCCATCCTCTATCCTATCCTATCCTCTATCCTATCCTATCCTCTATCCTATCCTATCCTCTATCCCATCCTATTCTCTATCCTATCCTATTCTCTATCCTATCCTATCCTCTATCATATCCTATCCTCTATCCTATCCTCTATCGTATCCTGTCCCCTATCCTATCCAATCCTCTATCCTATCCTATCCGCTATCCTATCCAATCCTATATCCTATTCTCTATCCTATCCTATCCTCTATCCTATCCTATCCTTTATCGTATCCTATCCTCTATCCTATTAAATCCTATATCGGATCCTCTATCCTATCCTATCCTCTATCGTATCCTGTCCCCTATCCTATCCAATCCTCTATCCTATCCTATCCGCTATCCTATCCAATCCTATATCCTATTCTCTATCCTATCCTATCCTCTATCCTATCCTATCCTTTATCGTATCCTATCCTCTATCCTATTAAATCCTATATCGGATCCTCTATCCTATCCTATCCTCTATCCTATCCTATCCTCTATCCTATCCTATCCTCTATCGTATCCTATCCTCTATCCTATCCTATCCTGTATCCTATCCTATCCTCTATCCTATCCTATCCTCTATCCTATCCTATCCTCTTTCGTATCCTATCCTCTATCCTATTAAATCCTATATCGTATCCTCTATCCTATCCTATCCTTTATCGTATCCTATCCTCTATCCTATTAAATCCTATATCGGATCCTCTATCCTATCCTATCCTCTATCGTATCATATCCTCTATCCTATCCTATCCTCTATCGTATCCTATCCTCCATCCTATCCTATCCTCTATCCTATATTATCCTCTATCCTATCCCATCCTCTATCCTATCCTATCCTCTATCCTATCCTATCCTCTATCCTATCCTATCCTCTATCCTATCCTATCCTCTATCCTATCCTATCCTCTATCCTATTAAATCTTATATCGTATCCTCTATCATATCCTATCCTCTATCCTATCCTATCCTCTATCCTATCCTTATCCTCTATCGTATCCTATCCTCTATCCTATCCCATCCTCTATCCTATCCTATCCTCTATCCTATCCTATCCTCTATCCTATCCTATCCTCTATCCTATCCTATTCTCTATCGTATCCTATCCTCTATCCTATCCTATCCTCTATCATATCCTATCCTCTATCCTATCCTATCCTGTATCCTATCCTATCCTCTATCATGTCCTATCCTCTATCCAATCCTATCCTGTATCATATCCTATCCTCTATCCTATCCTATCCTCTATCCTATTCTATCCTCTATCCTATCCAATCCTATATCCTATTCTCTATCCTATCCAATAACCTATCCTATCCTATCCGCTATCCTATCCAATCCTATATCCTATCCTCTATCCTGTCCTATCCTTTATCGTATCCTATCCTCTATCCTATTAAATCCTATATCCTATCCTTTCCTCTATCCTATCCTATTCTCTATCGTATCCTATCCTCTATCCTATTAAATCCTATATCGTATCCTCTATCCTATCCTATCCTCTATCCTATCCTATCCTCTATCCTATCCTATCCTCTATCCTATCCTATCCTCTATCCTATCCCATCCTCTATCCTATCCTATCCTCTATCATATCCTATCCTCTATCCTATCCTATCCTCTATCGTATCCTATCCCCTATCCTATCCAATCCTCTATCCTATCCTATCCGCTATCCTATCCAATCCTATATCCTATTCTCTATCCTATCCTATCCTCTATCCTATCCTATCCTTTATCGTATCCTATCCTCTATCCTATTAAATCCTATATCGGATCCTCTATCCTATCCTATCCTCTATCGTATCCTATCCTCTATCCTATCCTATCCTCTATCCTATCCTATCCTCTATCCTATCCTATCCTCTATCCTATCCTATCCTCTATCCTATATTATCCTCTATCCTATCCTATCCTCTATCCTATCCTATCATCTATCCTATCCTATCCTCTATCCTATCCTATCCTCTATCCTATCCTATCCTCTATCCTATCCTATCCTCTATCCTATCCTATCCTCTATCCTATCCTATCCTCTATCCTATCCTATCCTCTATCATATCCTATCCTCTATCCTATTAAATCCTATATCGTATCCTCTATCCTATCCTATCCTCTATCGTATCCTATCCTCTATCCTATCCTACCCTCTATCCTATCCTATCCTATCCTCTATCCTATCCTATTCTCTATCCTATCCTATCCTCAATCCTATCCTATCCTCTATCCTATCCTATCCTCTATCATATCCTATCCTCTATCGTATCCTATACTCTATCCTATTAAATCCTATATCGTATCCTCTATCCTATCCTATCCTCTATCGTATCCTATCCTCTATCCTATCCCATCCTCTATCCTATCCTATCCTCTATCCTATCCTATCCTCTATCCTATCCTATCCTCTATCCTATCCTATTCTCTATCGTATCCTATCCTCTATCCTATCCTATCCTCTATCATATCCTATCCTCTATCCTATCCTATCCTCTATCCTATCCTATCCTCTATCCTATCCTATCCTCTATCCTATTAAATCCTATATCGTATCCTCTATCATATCCTATCCTCTATCCTATCCTATCCTCTATCCTATCCTTATCCTCTATCGTATCCTATCCTCTATCCTATCCCATCCTCTATCCTATCCTATCCTCTATCCTATCCTATCCTCTATCCTATCCTATCCTGTATCCTATCCTATCCTCTATCCTATCCTATCCTCTATCCTATCCTATCCTCTATCCTATCCTATCCTCTATCCTATCCTATCCTCTATCCTATCCTATCCTCTATCCTATCCTATCCTCTATCCTATCCTATCCTCTATCCTATCCTATCCTGTATCCTATCCTATCCTCTATCCTATCCTATCCTCTATCCTATCCTATCCTCTATCCTATCCTATCCTCTATCCTTTCCTATCCTCTATCCTATATTATCCTCTATCCTACCCCATCCTCTATCCTATCCTATCCTCTATCCTATATTATCCGCTATCCTATCCCATCCTCTATCCTATCCTATCCTCTATCCTATCCTATCCTCTATCCTATCCCATCCTCTATCCTATCCTATTCTCTATCCTATCCTATCCTCTATCCTATCGTATTCTCTATCGTATCCTATCCTCTATCCTATTAAATCCTATATCGTATCCTCTATCCTATCCTATCCTCTATCCTATCCTATCCCCTATCCTATCCTATCCTATATCCTATCCTATCCTCTATCCTATCCTATCCTCTATCCTATCCTATCCTCTATCCTATCCCATCCTCTATCCTATCCTATCCTCTATCCTATCCTATCCTCTATCCTATATTATCCTCTATCCTATCCTATCCCCTATCCTATCCTATCCTCTATCCTATCCTATCCTCTATCCTATCCTATTCTCTATCCTATCCTATCCTCTATCCTATCCTATCCTCTATCCTATCGTATCCTCTATCCTATCCTATCCTCTATCCTATCCTATCCTCTATCCTATCCTATCCTCTATCCTATCCTATCCTCTATCCTATCCTATCCTCTATCCTATATTATCCTCTATCCTATCCCATCCTCTATCCTATCCTATCCTCTATCCTATATTATCCTCTATCCTATCGTATCCTCTATCGTATCCTATCCTCTATCCTATTAAATCCTATATCGTATCCTCTATCCTATCCTATCCTCTATCCTATCATATCCTCTATCCTATCCTATCCTATATCCTATCCTATCCTCTATCCTATCCTATCCTCTATCCTATCCTATCCTCTATCCTATCCCATCCTCTATCCTATCCTATCCTCTATCCTATCCTATCCTCTATCCTATCCTATCCTCTATCCTATCCTATCCTCTATCCCATCCTATTCTCTATCCTATCCTATCCTCTATCCTATCCTATCCTGTATCATATCCTATCCTCTATCCTATCCTATCCTGTATCCTATCCTATCCTCTATCCTATCCTATCCTCTATCCTATCCTATCCTGTATCATATCCTATCCTCTATCCTATCCTATCCTCTATCCTATTCTATCCTCTATCCTATCCTATCCTTTATCGTATCCTATCCTCTATCCTATTAAATCCTATATCGTATCCTCTATCCTATCCTATCCTCTATCGTATCCTATCCTCTATCGTATCCTATCCTCTATCCTATCCTATCCTCTATCCTATCCTATCCTCTATGCTATCCTATCCTCTATCCTATATTATCCTCTATCCTATCCTATCCTCTATCCTATCCTATCCTCTATCCTATCCTATCCTCTATCCTATCCTATCCTCTATCCTATCCTATCCTCTATCCTATCCTATTCTCTATCCTATCCTATCCTCTATCCTATCCTATCCTCTATCCTATCCTATCCTCTATCCTATCATATCCTCTATCCTATCCTATCCTCTATCCTATCCTATCCTCTATCCTATCCTATCCTCTATCCTATCCTATCCTCTATCCTATCCTATCCTCTATCCTATCCTATCCTCTATCGTATCCTATCCTCTATCCTATCCTATCCTCTATCCTATCCTATTCTCTATCCTATCCTCTATCCTATTAAATCCTATATCGTATCCTCTATCCTATCCTATCCTCTATCGTATCCTATCCTCTATACTATCCTATCCTCTATCCTATCCTATCCTCTATCCTATCCTATTCTCTATCCTATCCTATCCTCTATCCTATCCTATCCTCTATCCTATCCTATCCTCTATCCTATCCTATCCTCTATCCTATCCTATCCTCAATCCTATCCTATCCTCTATCCTATCCTATCCTCAATCATATCCTATCCTCTATCGTATCCTATCCTCTATCGTATCCTATACTCTATCCTATTAAATCCTATATCGTATCCTCTATCCTATGCTATCCTCTATCGTATCATATCCTCTATCCTATCCTATCCTCTATCCTATCCTATCCTCTATCCTATCCTATCCTCTATCCTATCCTATCCTCAATACTATCCTATCCTCTATCCTATCCTATCCTCTATCGTATCCTATCCTCCATCCTATCCTATCCTCTAACCTATATTATCCTCTATCCTATCCCATCCTCTATCCTATCTTATCCTCTATCCTATCCTATCCTCTATCCTATCCTATCCTCTATCCTATTCTATCCTCTATCCTATTAAATCCTATATCGTATCCTCTATCATATCCTATCCTCTATCCTATCCTATCCTCTATCCTATCCTTATCCTCTATCGTATCCTATCCACTATCCTAACCTATCCTCTATCCTATCCTATCCTCTATCCTATCCTTTCCTCTATCCTATCCTATTCTCTATCCTATCCTATCCTCTATCCTATCGTATTCTCTATCGTATCCTATCCTCTATCCTATTAAATCCTATATCGTATCCTCTATCCTATCCTATCCTCTATCCTATCCTATCCCCTATCCTATCCTATCCTATATCCTATCCTATCCTCTATCCTATCCTATCCTCTATCCTATCCTATCCTCTATCCTATCCCATCCTCTATCCTATCCTATCCTCTATCCTATCCTATCCTCTATCCTATATTATCCTCTATCCTATCCTATCCTCTATCCTATCCTATCCTCTATCCTATCCTATCCTCTATCCTATCCTATCCTCTATCCTATATTATCCTCTATCCTATCCCATCCTCTATCCTATCCTATCCTCTATCCTATATTATCCTCTATCCTATCGTATCCTCTATCCTATCCTATCCTCTATCCTATCCTATCCTCTATCCTATTCTATCCTCTATCCTATTAAATCCTATATCGTATCCTCTATCATATCCTATCCTCTATCCTATCCTATCCTCTATCCTATCCTTATCCTCTATCGTATCCTATCCTCTATCCTATCCTATCCTCTATCCTATCCTATCCTCTATCCTATCGTATCCTCTATCCTATCCTATCCTCTATCCTATCCTATCCTCTATCCTATCGTATTCTCTATCGTATCCTATCCTCTATCCTATTAAATCCTATATCGTATCCTCTATCCTATCCTATCCTCTATCCTATCCTATCCTCTATCCTATCCTATCCTATATCCTATCCTATCCTCTATCCTATCCTATCCTCTATCCTATCCTATCCTCTATCCTATCCCATCCTCTATCCTATCCTATCCTCTATCCTATCCTATCCTCTATCCTATCCTATCCTCTATCCTATCCTATCCTCTATCCCATCCTATTCTCTATCCTATCCTATCCTCTATCCTATCCTATCCTGTATCATATCCTATCCTCTATCCTATCCTATCCTGTATCCTATCCTATCCTCTATCCTATCCTATCCTCTATCCTATCCTATCCTGTATCATATCCTATCCTCTATCCTATCCTATCCTCTATCCTATTCTATCCTCTATCCTATCCAATCCTATATCCTATTCTCTATCCTATCCAATAACCTATCCTATTCTATCCGCTATCCTATCCAATCCTATATCCTATCCTCTATCCTATCCTATCCTTTATCGTATCCTATCCTCTATCCTATTAAATCCTATATCGTATCCTCTATCCTATCCTATCCTCTATCGTATCCTATCCTCTATCGTATCCTATCCTCTATCCTATCCTATCCTCTATCCTATCCTATCCTCTATGCTATCCTATCCTCTATCCTATATTATCCTCTATCCTATCCTATCCTCTATCCTATCCTATCCTCTATCCTATCCTATCCTCTATCCTATCCTATCCTCTATCCTATCCTATTCTCTATCCTATCCTATCCTCTATCCTATCCTATCCTCTATCCTATCCTATCCTCTATCCTATCATATCCTCTATCCTATCCTATCCTCTATCCTATCCTATCCTCTATCCTATCCTATCCTCTATCCTATCCTATCCTCTATCCTATCCTATCCTCTATCGTATCCTATCCTCTATCCTATCCTATCCTCTATCCTATCCTATTCTCTATCCTATCCTCTATCCTATTAAATCCTATATCGTATCCTCTATCCTATCCTATCCTCTATCGTATCCTATCCTCTATCCTATCCTATCCTCTATCCTATCCTATCCTCTATCCTATCCTATTCTCTATCCTATCCTATCCTCTATCCTATCCTATCCTCTATCCTATCCTATCCTCTATCCTATCCTATCCTCAATCATATCCTATCCTCTATCGTATCCTATCCTCTATCGTATCCAATACTCTATCCTATTAAATCCTATATCGTATCCTCTATCCTGTGCTATCCTCTATCGTATCATATCCTCTATCCTATCCTATCCTCTATCCTATCCTATCCTCTATCCTATCCTATCCTCTATCCTATCCTATCCTCAATCCTATCCTATCCTCTATCCTATCCTATCCTCTATCGTATCCTATCCTCCATCCTATCCTATCCTCTAACCTATATTATCCTCTATCCTATCCCATCCTCTATCCTATCTTATCCTCTATCCTATCCTATCCTCTATCCTATCCTATCCTCTATCCTATTCTATCCTCTATCCTATTAAATCCTATATCGTATCCTCTATCATATCCTATCCTCTATCCTATCCTATCCTCTATCCTATCCTTATCCTCTATCGTATCCTATCCTCTATCCTATCCCATCCTCTATCCTATCCTATCCTCTATCCTATCCTATCCTCTATCCTATCCTATCCTCTATCCTATCCTATTCTCTATCCTATCCTATCCTCTATCCTATCCTATCCTCTATCATATCCTATCCTCTATCCTATTCTATCCTGTATCCTATCCTATCCTCTATCCTATCCTATACTCTATCCTATCCTATCCTGTATCATATCCTATCCTCTATCCTATCCTATCCTCTATCCTATTCTATCCTCTATCCTATCCAATCCTATATCCTATTCTCTATCCTATCCAATCCCCTATCCTATCCTATCCGCTATCCTATCCAATCCTATATCCTATCCTCTATCCTATCCTATCCTTTATCGTATCCTATCCTCTATCCTATTAAATCCTATATCGTATCCTCTATCCTATCCTATCCTCTATCGGATCCTATCCTCTATCCTATCCTATCCTCTATCCTATCCTATCCTCTATCCTATCCTATCCTCTATCCTATCCTATCCTCTATCCTATCCTATCCTCTATCATATCCTATCCTCTATCCTACCCTATCCTCTATCCTATCCTATCCTCTATCCTATTCAATCCTATATCCTGTTCTCTATCCTATCCTATCCTCTATCCTATCCTCTATCGTATACTATCCTCTATCCTTTCCAATCCTATATCGTATCCTCTATCCTATCCTATCCTCTATCCTATCCTATCCTGTGTCCTATCCTATCCAATATCCTATCCTATCCTCTATAATATCCTATCCTCTATCCTATCCTATCCTCTATCCTATCCTATCCTCTATTATATCCTATCCTCTATCCTATCCCATCCTCTATCCTAGCCTATCCCCTATCCTATCCTATCCTCTATCCTATCCTATCCTCTATCCTATCCTATCCTCTATCCTATCCTATCCTCTATCCTATCCTATCATCTATCCTATCCTCTATCCTATCCTATTCTCTGTCCTATCCTATCCTTTATCCTACCCTATCCTCTCTCCAATCCTATACTCAATCCTATCCTATCCTCTATCCTATCCTATCCTCTAAACTATCCTATCGTGTATGCTATCGTATCCTCTATCCTATCATATCCTCTATCCTATCCTATCCTCTATCCTATCCTATCCTCAACCCTAACCTATCCTCAATTCTATCCTATACTCCATCCTATCCTATCCGCTATCCTATCCTATCCTCTATGCTATATTATCCTCTATCCTATCATATCCTCTATCCGATCCTATCCTCTATCCTATACTATCCTCTATCCTATCCTATCCTCTATCCGATCCTATCATCTATCCTATCCTATCCTCTATCCTATCCTATCCTCTATCATATCCTATCCTCTATCCTATCCTATCCTCTATCCTATCCTATCCTCTATCCTATTCAATCCTATATCCTGTTCTCTATCCTATCCTATCCTCTATCCTATCCTCTATCGTATACTATCCTCTATCCTTTCCAATCCTATATCGTATCCTCTATCCTATCCTATCCTCTATCCTATCCTATCCTGTGTCCTATCCTATCCAATATCCTATCCTATCCTCTATAATATCCTATCCTCTATCCTATCCTATCCTCTATCCTATCCTATCCTCTATCCTATCCTATCCTCTATCCTATCCTATCCTCTATCCTATCCTATTGTCTATAGTATCCTATCCTCTATCCTATCCTATCCTCTATCCTATCCTATCCTCTATCCTATCCTATCCTCTATCCTATCCTCTATCCTCTATCCTATCCTATCCTCTATCCTATCCTATCCTCTATCCTATCCTATCCTCTATCCTATCCTATCCTCTACCCTATCCTATCCTCTATCCTATCCTATTGTCTATCCTATCCTATCCTCTATCCTATCCTATCCTCTATCCTATCCTATCCTCTATCCTATCCTATCCTCTATCCTATCCTCTATCCTCTATCCTATCCTATCCTCTATCCTATCCTATCCTCTATCCTATCCTATCCTCTATCCTATCCTATCCTCTATCCTATCCTATCCTCTATCCTATCCTATCCTCTATCCTATCCTATCCTCTATCCTATCCTATCCTCTATCCTATCCTATCCTCTATCCTATCCTATTCTCTGTCCTATCCTATCCTTTATCCTATCCTATCCTCTATCCTATCCTATCCTCTATCCTATCCTATTCTCTATCCTATCCTATCCTCTATCATGTCCTATCCTCTTTCCTATCCTATCCTCTATCCTATCCTATCCTCTATCCTATCCTATCCTCTATCCAATCCTATCCTGTCGTCTATCGTATCCTATTCTCTATCATATCCAATCCTATATAGTATCCTCTATCCTATCCTATCCTCTATCCTATACTATCCTCTATCCTATCCTATCCTCTATGGTATCCTATCCTCTATCCTATCCTATCCTCTATCCTATCCAATCCTATATCGTATCATCTATCCTATCCTATCCTCTATCCTATCCTATCCTCAATCCTATCCTATCCTCTATCCTATCCTATCCTCTACCCTATCCTATCGTGTATGCTATCGTATCCTCTATCCTATCCTATCCTCTATCATGTCCTATCCTCTTTCCTATCCTATCCTCTATCCTATCCTATCCTCTATCCTATCCTATCCTCTATCCAATCCTATCCTGTCGTCTATCGTATCCTATTCTCTATCATATCCAATCCTATATAGTATCCTCTATCCTATCCTATCCTCTACCCTATACTATCCTCTATCCTATCCTATCCTCTATGGTATCCTATCCTCTATCCTATCCAATCCTATATCGTATCATCTATCCTATCCTATCCTCTATCCTATCCTATCCTCAATCCTATCCTATCCTCTATCCTATCCTATCCTCTATCCGATCCTATCATCTATCCTATCCTATCCTCTATCCTATCCTATCCTCTATCATATCCTATCCTCTATCCTACCCTATCCTCTATCCTATCCTATCCTCTATCCTATTCAATCCTATATCCTGTTCTCTATCCTATCCTATCCTCTATCCTATCCTCTATCGTATACTATCCTCTATCCTTTCCAATCCTATATCGTATCCTCTATCCTATCCTATCCTCTATCCTATCCTATCCTGTGTCCTATCCTATCCAATATCCTATCCTATCCTCTATAATATCCTATCCTCTATCCTATCGTATCCTCTATCCTATCCTATCCTCTATTATATCCTATCCTCTATCCTAGCCTATCCCCTATCCTATCCTATCCTCTATCCTATCCTATCCTCTATCCTATCCTATCCTCTATCCTATCCTCTATCCTATCCTATCATCTATCCTATCCTCTATCCTATCCTATTCTCTGTCCTATCCTATCCTTTATCCTATCCTATCCTCTCTCCAATCCTATACTCAATCCTATCCTATCCTCTATCCTATCCTATCCTCTAAACTATCCTATCGTGTATGCTATCGTATCCTCTATCCTATCATATCCTCTATCCTATCCTATCCTCAACCCTAACCTATCCTCAATTCTATCCTATACTCCATCCTATCCTATCCGCTATCCTATCCTATCCTCTATGCTATATTATCCTCTATCCTATCATATTCTCTATCCGATCCTATCCTCTATCCTATACTATCCTCTATCCTATCCTATCCTCTATCCGATCCTATCATCTATCCTATCCTATCCTCTATCCTATCCTATCCCCTATCATATCCTATCCTCTATCCTATCCTATCCTCTATCCTATCCTATCCTCTATCCTATTCAATCCTATATCCTGTTCTCTATCCTATCCTATCCTCTATCCTATCCTCTATCGTATACTATCCTCTATCCTTTCCAATCCTATATCGTACCCTCTATCCTATCCTATCCTCTATCCTATCCTATCCTGTGTCCTATCCTATCCAATATCCTATCCTATCCTCTATAATATCCTATCCTCTATCCTATCCTATCCTCTATCCTATCCTATCCTCTATTATATCCTATCCTCTATCCTATCCTATCCTCTATCCTATCCTATCCTCTATCCTATCCTATCCTCTATGCTATACTATCCTCTATCCTATCCTATCCTCGATCCTATCCTATCCTCTATCCTATCCTATCCTCTATCCTAACCCATCCTCTATCCACCCTATCCTCTATCCTATCCTATCCTCTATCCTATCCTATCCTCTATCCTATCCTATCCTCTATCCTATCCTATCCTCTATCCTATCCTATTCTCTGTCCTATCCTATCCTTTATCCTATCCTATCCTCTATCCTATCCTATCCTCTACCCTATCCTATCGTGTATGCTATCGTATCCTCTATCCTATCATATCCTCTATCCTATCCTATCCTCTATCCTATCCTTTCCTCAACCCTAACCTATCCTCAATTCTATCCTATACTCCATCCTACCCTATCCGCTATCCTATCCTATATTATCCTCTATCCTATCCAATCCTCTATCCTATCCTATCCTCTATCCTATCCTATTCTCTATCCTATCCTATCCTCTATCATGTCCTATCCTCTTTCCTATCCTATCCTCTATCCTATCCTATCCTCTATCCTATCCTATCCTCTATCCAATCCTATCCTGTCGTCTATCGTATCCTATTCTCTATCATATCCAATCCTATATAGTATCCTCTATCCTATCCTATCCTCTATCCTATACTATCCTCTATCCTATCCTATCCTCTATGGTATCCTATCCTCTATCCTATCCTATCCTCTATCCTATCCAATCCTATATCGTATCATCTATCCTATCCTATCCTCTATCCTATCCTATCCTCAATCCTATCCTATCCTCTATCCTATCCTATCCTCTACCCTATCCTATCGTGTATGCTATCGTATCCTCTATCCTATCATATCCTCTATCCTATCCTATCCTCTATCCTATCCTATCCTCAACCCTAACCTATCCTCAATTCTATCCTATACTCCATCCTATCCTATCCGCTATCCTATCCTATCCTCTATGCTATATTATCCTCTATCCTATCATATCCTCTATCCTATCCTATCCTCTATCCTATCCTATCCACTATTATATCCTATCCTCTATCCTATCCTATCCTCTATCCTATCCTATCCTCTATCCTATCCTATCCTCTTTGCTATACTATCCTCTATCCTATCCTATCCTCGATCCTATCCTATCTTCTATCCTATCCTATCCTCTATCCTATCCCATCCTCTATCCTAGCCTATCCTCTATCCTATCCTATCCTCTATCCTATCCTATCCTCTATCCTATCCTATCCTTTATCCTATCCTATCCTCTATCCTATCCCATCCTCTATCCTATCCTATCCTCTATCCTATCATATCCTCTATCCTATCCTATCGTCTATCCTATCCTTTCCTCAACCCTAACCTATCCTCAATTCTATCCTATACTCCATCCTACCCTATCCGCTATCCTATCCTATATTATCCTCTATCCTATCCAATCCTCTATCCTATCCTATCCTCTATCCTATCCTATGCTCTATCCTATCCTATCCTCTATCATGTCCTATCCTCTTTCCTATCCTATCCTCTATCCTATCCTATCCTCTATCCTATTCTATCCTCTATCCTATCCTATCCTCTACCCTATACTATCCTCTATCCTATCCTATCCTCTATGGTATCCTATCCTCTATCCTATCCAATCCTATATCGTATCATCTATCCTATCCTATCCTCTATCCTATCCTATCCTCAATCCTATCCTATCCTCTATCCTATCCTATCCTCTACCCAATCCTATCGTGTATGCTATCGTATCCTCTATCCTATCATATCCTCTATCCTATCATATCCTCTATCCTATCCTATCCTCTATCCTATCCTATCCTCTATCCTATCCTATCCTCTATCCTATCCTATCCTCAACCCTAACCTATCCTCAATTCTATCCTATACTCCATCCTATCCTATCCGCTATCCTATCCTATCCTCTATGCTATATTATCCTCTATCCTATCATATCCTCTATCCGATCCTATCATCTATCCTATCCTATGCTCTATCCTATCCTATCCTCTATCATATACTATCCTTTATCCTATCCTATCCTCTATCCTATCCTATCCTCTATCCTATCCTATCCTCTATCATATCCTATCCTCTATCCTATCCTATCCTCTATCCTATCCTATCCTCTATCCTATTCAATCCTATATCCTGTTCTCTATCCTATCCTATCCTCTATCCTATCCTCTATCGTATACTATCCTCTATCCTTTCCAATCCTATATCGTATCCTCTATCCTATCCTATGCTCTATCCTATCCTATCCTGTGTCCTATCCTATCCAATATCCTATCCTATCCTCTATAATATCCTATCCTCTATCCTATCCTATCCTCTATCCTATCCTATCCTCTATCCTATCCTATCCTCTATCCTATCCTATCCTCTATCCTATCCTATTGTCTATCCTATCCTATCCTCTATCCTATCCTATCCTCTATCCTATCCTATCCTCTATCCTATCCTATCCTCTATCCTATCCTCTATCCTCTATCCTATCCTATCCTCTATCCTATCCTATCCTCTATCCTATCCTATCCTCTATCCTATCCTATCCTCTATCCTATCCTATCCTCTATCCTATCCTATCCTCTATCCTATCCTATCCTCTATCCTATCCTATTCTCTGTCCTATCCTATCCTTTATCCTATCCTATCCTCTATCCTATCCTATCCTCTACCCTATCCTATCGTGTATGCTATCGTATCCTCTATCCTATCATATCCTCTATCCTATCCTATCCTCTATCCTATCCTTTCCTCAACCCTAACCTATCCTCAATTCTATCCTATACTCCATCCTACCCTATCCGCTATCCTATCCTATATTATCCTCTATCCTATCCAATCCTCTATCCTATCCTATCCTCTATCCTATCCTATTCTCTATCCTATCCTATCCTCTATCATGTCCTATCCTCTTTCCTATCCTATCCTCTATCCTATCCTATCCTCTATCCTATCCTATCCTCTATCCAATCCTATCCTGTCGTCTATCGTATCCTATTCTCTATCATATCAAATCCTATATAGTATCCTCTATCCTATCCTATCCTCTATCCTATACTATCCTCTATCCTATCCTATCCTCTATGGTATCCTATCCTCTATCCTATCCTATCCTCTATCCTATCCAATCCTATATCGTATCATCTATCCTATCCTATCCTCTATCCTATCCTATCCTCAATCCTATCCTATCCTGTATCCTATCCTATCCTCTACCCTATCCTATCGTGTATGCTATCGTATCCTCTATCCTATCCTATCCTCTATCATGTCCTATCCTCTTTCCTATCCTATCCTCTATCCTATCCTATCCTCTATCCTATCCAATCCTCTATCCAATCCTATCCTGTCGTCTATCGTATCCTATTCTCTATCATATCCAATCCTATATAGTATCCTCTATCCTATCCTATCCTCTACCCTATACTATCCTCTATCCTATCCTATCCTCTATGGTATCCTATCCTCTATCCTATCCAATCCTATATCGTATCATCTATCCTATCCTATCCTCTATCCTATCCTATCCTCAATCCTATCCTATCCTCTATCCTATCCTACCCTCTATCCGATCCTATCATCTATCCTATCCTATCCTCTATCCTATCCTATCCTCTATCATATCCTATCCTCTATCCTACCCTATCCTCTATCCTATCCTATCCTCTATCCTATTCAATCCTATATCCTGTTCTCTATCCTATCCTATCCTCTATCCTATCCTCTATCGTATACTATCCTCTATCCTTTCCAATCCTATATCGTATCCTCTATCCTATCCTATCCTCTATCCTATCCTATCCTGTGTCCTATCCTATCCAATATCCTATCCTATCCTCTATAATATCCTATCCTCTATCCTATCCTATCCTCTATCCTATCCTATCCTCTATTATATCCTATCCTCTATCCTAGCCTATCCCCTATCCTATCCTATCCTCTATCCTATCCTATCCTCTATCCTATCCTATCCTCTATCCTATCCTATCCTCTATCCTATCCTATCCTCTATCCTATCCTATCATCTATCCTATCCTCTATCCTATCCTATTCTCTGTCCTATCCTATCCTTTATCCTATCCTATCCTCTCTCCAATCCTATACTCAATCCTATCCTATCCTCTATCCTATCCTATCCTCTAAACTATCCTATCGTGTATGCTATCGTATCCTCTATCCTATCATATCCTCTATCCTATCCTATCCTCTATCCTATCCTATCCTCAACCCTAACCTATCCTCAATTCTATCCTATACTCCATCCTATCCTATCCGCTATCCTATCCTATCCTCTATGCTATATTATCCTCTATCCTATCATATTCTCTATCCGATCCTATCCTCTATCCTATACTATCCTCTATCCTATCCAATCCTCTATCCGATCCTATCATCTATCCTATCCTATCCTCTATCCTATCCTATCACCTATCATATCCTATCCTCTATCCTATCCTATCCTCTATCCTATCCTATCCTCTATCCTATTCAATCCTATATCCTGTTCTCTATCCTATCCTATCCTCTATCCTATCCTCTATCGTATACTATCCTCTATCCTTTCCAATCCTATATCGTATCCTCTATCCTATCCTATCCTCTATCCTATCCTATCCTGTGTCCTATCCTATCCAATATCCTATCCTATCCTCTATAATATCCTATCCTCTATCCTATCCTATCCTCTATCCTATCCTATCCTCTATTATATCCTATCCTCTATCCTATCCTATCCTCTATCCTATCCTATCCTCTATCCTATCCTATCCTCTATGCTATACTATCCTCTATCCTATCCTATCCTCGATCCTATCCTATCCTCTATCCTATCCTATCCTCTATCCTAACCCATCCTCTATCCACCCTATCCTCTATCCTATCCTATCCTCTATCCTATCCTATCCTCTATCCTATCCTATCCTCTATCCTATCCTATCCTCTATCCTATCCTATTCTCTGTCCTATCCTATCCTTTATCCTATCCTATCCTCTATCCTATCCTATCCTCTACCCTATCCTATCGTGTATGCTATCGTATCCTCTATCCTATCATATCCTCTATCCTATCCTATCCTCTATCCTATCCTTTCCTCAACCCTAACCTATCCTCAATTCTATCCTATACTCCATCCTACCCTATCCGCTATCCTATCCTATATTATCCTCTATCCTATCCAATCCTCTATCCTATCCTATCCTCTATCCTATCCTATTCTCTATCCTATCCTATCCTCTATCATGTCCTATCCTCTTTCCTATCCTATCCTCTATCCTATCCTATCCTCTATCCTATCCTATCCTCTATCCTATCCTATCCTCTATCCAATCCTATCCTGTCGTCTATCGTATCCTATTCTCTATCATATCCAATCCTATATAGTATCCTCTATCCTATCCTATCCTCTATCCTATACTATCCTCTATCCTATCCTATCCTCTATGGTATCCTATCCTCTATCCTATCCTATCCTCTATCCTATCCAATCCTATATCGTATCATCTATCCTATCCTATCCTCTATCCTATCCTATCCTCAATCCTATCCTATCCTCTATCCTATCCTATCCTCTACCCTATCCTATCGTGTATGCTATCGTATCCTCTATCCTATCATATCCTCTATCCTATCCTATCCTCTATCCTATCCTATCCTCAACCCTAACCTATCCTCAATTCTATCCTATACTCCATCCTATCCTATCCGCTATCCTATCCTATCCTCTATGCTATATTATCCTCTATCCTATCATATCCTCTATCCTATCCTATCCTCTATCCTATCCTATCCTCTATTATATCCTATCCTCTATCCTATCCTATCCTCTATCCTATCCTATCCTCTATCCTATCCTATCCTCTATGCTATACTATCCTCTATCCTATCCTATCCTCGATCCCATCCTATCTTCTATCCTATCCTATCCTCTATCCTATCCCATCCTCTATCCTAGCCTATCCTCTATCCTATCCTATCCTCTATCCTATCCTATCCTCTATCCTATCCTATCCTTTATCCTATCCTATCCTCTATCCTATCCCATCCTCTATCCTATCCTATCCTCTATCCTATCCTATTCTCTGTCCTATCCTATCCTTTATCCTATCCTATCCTCTCTCCAATCCTATACTCAATCCTATCCTATCCTCTATCCTATCCTATCCTCTACCCTATCCTATCGTGTATGCTATCGTATCCTCTATCCTATCATATCCTCTATCCTATCCTATCCTCTATCCTATCCTTTCCTCAACCCTAACCTATCCTCAATTCTATCCTATACTCCATCCTACCCTATCCGCTATCCTATCCTATATTATCCTCTATCCTATCCAATCCTCTATCCTATCCTATCCTCTATCCTATCCTATGCTCTATCCTATCCTATCCTCTATCATGTCCTATCCTCTTTCCTATCCTATCCTCTATCCTATCCTATCCTCTATCCTATTCTATCCTCTATCCTATCCTATCCTCTACCCTATACTATCCTCTATCCTATCCTATCCTCTATGGTATCCTATCCTCTATCCTATCCAATCCTATATCGTATCATCTATCCTATCCTATCCTCTATCCTATCCTATCCTCAATCCTATCCTATCCTCTATCCTATCCTATCCTCTACCCAATCCTATCGTGTATGCTATCGTATCCTCTATCCTATCATATCCTCTATCCTATCATATCCTCTATCCTATCCTATCCTCTATCCTATCCTATCCTCTATCCTATCCTATCCTCTATCCTATCCTATCCTCAACCCTAACCTATCCTCAATTCTATCCTATACTCCATCCTATCCTATCCGCTATCCTATCCTATCCTCTATGCTATATTATCCTCTATCCTATCATATCCTCTATCCGATCCTATCATCTATCCTATCCTATGCTCTATCCTATCCTATCCTCTATCATATACTATCCTTTATCCTATCCTATCCTCTATCCTATCCTATCCTCTATCCTATCCTATCCTCTATCATGTCCTATCCTCTATCCTATCCTATCCTCTATGCTATCCTGTCCTCTATCCTATCCAATCCTATATAATATTCTCTATCCTATCCTATCCGCTATCCTATCCTATCCTCTATCCTATCCAATCCTATATCGTATCCTGTATCCTATCCTATCCTTTACCCTATCCAATCCTATATCCTATACTCTATCCTATCCTATCCTCTATCGTATCCTATCCTCTATCCTATCCTATCCTCTAGCGTATCCTATCCTATATCCTATTCTATCCTCTATCCTAACCTATTCTCTATCCTATCCTCTATCCTATCCTATCCTCTATCGTCTACTGTCCTCTATCCTATCCAATACCCTATCCTATCCTCTATCGTATCCTATTCGATCCTCTATCCTATTCTCGGTCCGATCCTATCCTGTATCCTATCCTATCCTCTATCATGTCCTATCCTCTTTCCTATCCTATCCTCTATCCTATCCTATCCTCTATCCTATCCTATCCTCTATCCTATCCTATTCTCTGTCCTATCCTATCCTTTATCCTATCCTATCCTCTCTCCAATCCTATACTCAATCCTATCCTATCCTCTATCCTATCCTATCCTCTACCCTATCCTATCGTGTATGCTATCGTATCCTCTATCCTATCATATCCTCTATCCTATCCTATCCTCTATCCTATCCTTTCCTCAACCCTAACCTATCCTCAATTCTATCCTACACTCCATCCTACCCTATCCGCTATCCTATCCTATATTATCCTATATCCTATCCAATCCTCTATCCTATCCTATCCTCTATCCTATCCTATCCTCTATCCTATCCTATCCTCTATCATGTCCTATCCTCTTTCCTATCCTATCCTCTATCCTATCCTATCCTCTATCCTATCCTATCCTCTATCGTATCCTATCCTCTATCCTATCCTATCCTCTATCGTATCCTATCCTATATCCTATTCTATCCACTGTCCTAACCTATTCTCTATCCTATCCTCTATGCTATCCTATCCTCTATCGTCTACTGTCCTCTATCCTATCCAATACCCTATCCTATCCTCTATCGTATCCTATCCGATCCTCTATCCTATTCTCGGTCCGATCCTATCCTGTATCCTATCCTATCCTCTATCCTATCCTATCCTCTATCCTATTCTATACTCTTTCGTCTCCTATCCTCTATCCTATCCAATCCCCTATCCTATCCTATCCTCTATCCTATCCTATATTATCCTATATCCTATCCAATCCTCTATCCTATCCTATCCTCTATCCTATCCTATCCTCTACCCTATCCTATCGTGTATGCTATCGTATCCTCTATCCTATCATATCCTCTATCCTATCCTATCCTCTACCCTATCCTATCCTCTACCCTATACTATCCTCTATCCTATCCTATCCTCTATGCTATCCTGTCCTCTATCCTATCCAATCCTATATAATATTCTCTATCCTATCCTATCCGCTATCCTATCCTATCCTCTATCCTATCCAATCCTATATCGTATCCTGTATCCTATCCTATCCTCTACCCTATCCAATCCTATATCCTATACTCTATCCTATCCTCTATCGTATCCTATCCTCTATCCTATCCTATCCTCTACCCTATACTATCCTCTATCCTATCCTATCCTCTATGCTATCCTGTCCTCTATCCTATCCAATCCTATATAATATTCTCTATCCTATCCTATCCGCTATCCTATCCTATCCTCTATCCTATCCAATCCTATATCGTATCCTGTATCCTATCCTATCCTCTACCCTATCCAATCCTATATCCTATACTCTATCCTATCCTCTATCGTATCCTATCCTCTACCCTATCCTATCCTCTACCCTATACTATCCTCTATCCTATCCTATCCTCTATGCTATCCTGTCCTCTATCCTATCCAATCCTATATAATATTCTCTATCCTATCCTATCCGCTATCCTATCCTATCCTCTATCCTATCCAATCCTATATCGTATCCTGTATCCTATCCTATCCTCTACCCTATCCAATCCTATATCCTATACTCTATCCTATCCTCTATCGTATCCTATCCTCTATCCTATCCTATCCTCTAGCGTATCCTATCCTATATCCTATTCTATCCTCTATCCTAACCTATTCTCTATCCTATCCTCTATCCTATCCTAACCTCTATCGTCTACTGTCCTCTATCCTATCCAATACCCTATCCTATCCTCTATCGTATCCTATCCGATCCTCTATCCTATTCTCGGTCCGATCCTATCCTGTATCCTATCCTATCCTCTATCCTATCCTATCCTCTATCCTATTCTATACTCTTTCGTCTCCTATCCTCTATCCTATCCAATCCCCTATCCTATCCTATCCTCTATCCTATCCTATCCTCTCTCCTATCCTATCCTCTATCCTATCCTATCCTCTGTCCTATCCTAACCTCTATCCTATTCTATTCTCTATCGTATCCTATCCTCTATCCTATCCAATACCCTATCCTATCCTCTATCGTCTCCTATCCGATCCCCTATCCTATCCTCGGTCCGAGCCTATCCTGTATCCTATCCTATCCTCTATCCTATCCTATCCCCTATCCTATTCTATACTCTATCGTCTCCTGTCGTCTATCCTATCCAATACCCTATCCTATCCTCTATCGTACCCCATCCGATCCTCTATCCTATTCTCGGTCCGATCCTATCCTGTATCCTATCCTATCCTCTATCCTATCCTATCCTCTATCCTATTCTATACTCTTTCGTCTCCTATCCTCTATCCTATCCAATCCCCTATCCTATCCTATCCTCTATCCTATCCTATCCTCTATCCTATCCTATCCTCTATCCTATCCTATCCTCTGTCCTATCCTATTCTCTATCCTATGCTATTCTCTATCGTATCCTATCCTCTATCCTATCCTATCCTCAATCCTATCCTATCCTCTATCCTATCCTATCCTCTACCCTATCCTATCGTGTATGCTATCGTATCCTCTATCCTATCATATCCTCTATCCTATCCTATCCTCTATCCTATCCTATCCTCAACCCTAACCTATCCTCAATTCTATCCTATACTCCATCCTATCCTATCCGCTATCCTATCCTATCCTCTATGCTATATTATCCTCTATCCTATCATATCCTCTATCCTATCCTATCCTCTATCCTATCCTATCCTCTATTATATCCTATCCTCTATCCTATCCTATCCTCTATCCTATCCTATCCTCTATCCTATCCTATCCTCTATCCTATCCTATCCCCTATGCTATACTATCCTCTATCCTATCCTATCCTCGATCCTATCCTATCCTCTACCCTATCCTATCCTCTATCCTATCCAATCCTCTATCCTAGCCTATCCTCTATCCTATCCTATCCTCTATCCTATCCTATCCTCTATCCTATCCTATCCTCTATCCTATCCTATCCCCTATGCTATACTATCCTCTATCCTATCCAATCCTCTATCCTATCCTATCCTCTATCCTATCCTATGCTCTATCCTATCCTATCATCTATCATGTCCTATCCTCTTTCCTATCCTATCCTCTATCCTATCCTATCCTCTATCCTATCCTATCCTCTATCCAATCCTATCCTGTCGTCTATCGTATTCTATTCTCTATCATATCCAATTCTATATAGTATCCTCTATCCTATCCTATCCTCTATCCTATACTATCCTCTATCCTATCCTATCCTCTATGGTATCCTATCCTCTATCGTATCCAATCCTATATCGTATCATCTATCCTATCCTATCCTCTATCCTATCCTATCCTCAATCCTATCCTATCCTCTATAGTATCCTATCCTCTACCCTATCCTATCGTGTATGCTACCGTATCCTCTATCCTATCATATCCTCTATCCTATCCTATCCTCTATCCTATCCTATCCTCAACCCTAACCTATCCTCAATTCTATCCTATACTCCATCCTATCCTATCCGCTATCCTATCCTATCCTCTATGCTATATTATCCTCTATCCTATCATATCCTCTATCCGATCCTATCCTGTATCCTATACTATCCACTATCCTATCCTATCCTCTATCCGATCCTATCATCTATCCTATCCTATCCTCTATCCTATCCTATCCTCTATCATATCCTATCCTCTATCCTATCCTATCCTCTATCCTATCCTATCCTCTATCCTATCCTATCCTCTATCCTATCCTATCCTCTATCCTATCCTATCCTCTATCCTATCCTATTCTCTATCATATCCTATCCTCTATCCTATCCTATCCTCTATCCTATCCTTTCCTCTATCCTATCCTATCCTCTATCCTATCCTATCCTCTATCCTATCCTATTCTCTGTCCTATCCTATCCTCTATCCTATCCTATCCTCTATCATGTCCTATCCTCTATCCTTTCCAATCCTATATCGTATCCTCTATCCTATCCTATCCTCTATCCTATCCTATCCTGTGTCCTATCCTATCCAATATCCTATCCTATCCTCTATCCTATCCTATCCTCTATCCTATCCTATCCAATATCCTATCCCATCCTCTATCCTATCCTATCCTCTATCCTATCCTATTATCTATCCTATCCTATCCTCTATCCTATCCTATCCTCTATCCTATCCTATCATCTACCCTATCCTATCGTGTATGCTATCGTATCCTCTATCCTATCATATCCTCTATCCTATCCTATCCTCTATCCTATCCTTTCCTCAACCCTAACCTATCCTCAATTCTATCCTATACTCCATCCTACCCTATCCGCTATCCTATCCTATCCTCTATCCTATATTATCCTCTATCCTATCCAATCCTCTATCCGATCCTATCCTCTATCCTATCCTATCCTCTATCCTATCCTATCCTATATCCAATCCTATCCTGTCGTCTATCTTATCCTATCCTCAATCCTATCCTATCCTCTATACTATCCTATCCTCTACCCTATCCCATCGTGTATGCTATCGTATCCTCTATCCTATCCTATCCTCTATCCTATCCTATCCTGTATCCTATCCTATCCAATATGCTATCCTATCCTCTATCCTATCCTATCATCTATCAGGTCCTATCCTCTATCCTATCCTATCCTCAATCCTATCCTATCCTCTATCCTATCCTATCCTCTACCCTATCCTATCGTGTATGCTATCGTATGCTCTATCCTATCATATCCTCTATCCTATCCTATCCTCTATCCTATCCTATCCTCTATCCTATATTATCCTCTATCCTATCCAATCCTCTATCCGATCCTATCCTCTATCCTATACTATCCTTTATCCTATCCTATCCTTTATCCTATCCTATCCTCTATCCTATCCTATCCTCTATCCTATCCTATCATCTATCAGGTCCTATCCTCTATCCTATCCTATCGTCTATCCTATCCTATCCTCTATCCTATCGTATCCTCTATCCTATCCTATCCTCTATCCTATCCTGTTCTCTGTCCTATCCTATCCTTTATCCTATCCTATCCTCTCTCCAATCCTATACTCAATCCTATCCTATCCTCTATCCTATCCTATCCTCTACCCTATCCTATCGTGTATGCTATCGTATCCTCTATCCTATCATATCCTCTATCCTATCCTATCCTCTATCCTATCCTTTCCTCAACCCTAACCTATCCTCAATTCTATCCTACACTCCATCCTACCCTATCCGCTATCCTATCCTATATTATCCTATATCCTATCCAATCCTCTATCCTATCCTATCCTCTATCCTATCCTATCCTCTATCCTATCCTATCCTCTATCATGTCCTATCCTCTTAGCTATCCTATCCTCTATCCTATCCTATCCTCTATCCTATCCTATCCTCTATCCAATCCTATCCTGTCGTCTATCGTATCCTATTCTCTATCATATCCAATCCTATATAGTATCCTCTATCCTATCCTATCCTCTACCCTATCCTATCCTCTATCCTATCCTATCCTCTATCCTATCCTATCCTCTATCCTATCCTATCCTCTATCATGTCCTATCCTCTTTCCTGTCCTATCCTCTATCCTATCCTATCCTCTATCCTATCCTATCCTCTATCCTATCCTATTCTCTGTCCTATCCTATCCTTTATCCTATCCTATCCTCTCTCCAATCCTATACTCAATCCTATCCTATCCTCTATCCTATCCTATCCTCTACCCTATCCTATCGTGTATGCTATCGTATCCTCTATCCTATCATATCCTCTATCCTATCCTATCCTCTATCCTATCCTTTCCTCAACCCTAACCTATCCTCAATTCTATCCTACACTCCATCCTACCCTATCCGCTATCCTATCCTATATTATCCACTATCCTATCCAATCCTCTATCCTATCCTATCCTCTATCCTATCCTATCCTCTATCCTATCCTATCCTCTATCATGTCCTATCCTCTTACCTATCCTATCCTCTATCCTATCCTATCCTCTATCCTATCCTATCCTCTATCCAATCCTATCCTGTCGTCTATCGTATCCTATTCTCTATCATATCCAATCCTATATAGTATCCTCTATCCTATCCTATCCTCTACCCTATCCTATCCTCTATCCTATCCTATCCTCTATGGTATCCTATCCTCTATCGTATCCAATCCTATATCGTATCATCTATCCTATCCTATCCTCTATCCTATCCTATCCTCAATCCTATCCTATCCTCTATAGTATCCTATCCTCTACCCTATCCTATCGTGTATGCTACCGTATCCTCTATCCTATCATATCCTCTATCCTATCCTATCCTCTATCCTATCCTATCCTCAACCCTAACCTATCCTCAATTCTATCCTATACTCCATCCTATCCTATCCGCTATCCTATCCTATCCTCTATGCTATATTATCCTCTATCCTATCATATCCTCTATCCGATCCTATCCTCTATCCTATACTATCCACTATCCTATCCTATCCTCTATCCGATCCTATCATCTATCCTATCCTATCCTCTATCCTATCCTATCCTCTATCATATCCTATCCTCTATCCTATCCTATCCTCTATCCTATCCTATCCTCTATCCTATTCAATCCTATATCCTGTTCTCTATCCTATCCTATCCTCTATCCTATCCTCTATCGTATACTATCCTCTATCCTTTCCAATCCTATATCGTATCCTCTATCCTATCCTATCCTCTATCCTATCCTATCCTGTGTCCTATCCTATCCAATATCCTATCCTATCCTCTATAATATCCTATCCTCTATCCTATCCTATCCTCTATCCTATCCTATCCTCTATCCTATCCTATCCTCTATCCTATCCTATCCTCTATCCTATCCTATTCTCTATCATATCCTATCCTCTATCCTATCCTATCCTCTATCCTATCCTATCCTCTATCCTATCCTATCCTCTATCCTATCCTATCCTCTATCCTATCCTATTCTCTGTCCTATCCTATCCTCTATCCTATCCTATCCTCTATCATGTCCTATCCTCTATCCTATCCTATCCTCTATCCTATCCTATCCTCTATCCTATCCAATCCTATATCCTATTCTCTATCCTATCCTATCCTGTATCCTATCCTATCCAATATCCTATCCCATCCTCTATCCTATCCTATCCTCTATCCTATCCTATTATCTATCCTATCCTATCCTCTATCCTATCCTATCCTCTATCCTATCCTATCATCTACCCTATCCTATCGTGTATGCTATCGTATCCTCTATCCTATCATATCCTCTATCCTATCCTATCCTCTATCCTATCCTTTCCTCAACCCTAACCTATCCTCAATTCTATCCTATACTCCATCCTACCCTATCCGCTATCCTATCCTATCCTCTATCCTATATTATCCTCTATCCTATCCAATCCTCTATCCGATCCTATCCTCTATCCTATCCTATCCTCTATCCTATCCTATCCTATATCCAATCCTATCCTGTCGTCTATCTTATCCTATCCTCAATCCTATCCTATCCTCTATACTATCCTATCCTCTACCCTATCCCATCGTGTATGCTATCGTATCCTCTATCCTATCCTATCCTCTATCCTATCCTATCCTGTATCCTATCCTATCCAATATGCTATCCTATCCTCTATCCTATCCTATCATCTATCAGGTCCTATCCTCTATCCTATCCTATCCTCAATCCTATCCTATCCTCTATCCTATCCTATCCTCTACCCTATCCTATCGTGTATGCTATCGTATGCTCTATCCTATCATATCCTCTATCCTATCCTATCCTCTATCCTATCCTATCCTCTATCCTATATTATCCTCTATCCTATCCAATCCCCTATCCGATCCTATCCTCTATCCTATACTATCCTTTATCCTATCCTATCCTTTATCCTATCCTATCCTCTATCCTATCCTATCCTCTATCCTATCCTATCATCTATCAGGTCCTATCCTCTATCCTATCCTATCGTCTATCCTATCCTATCCTCTATCCTATCCAATCCTATATCCTATTCTCTATCCTACCCTATCCGCTATCCTATCATATCCTCTATCCTATCCTATCCTATATCGTATCCTCTATCCTATCCTATACTCTACCCTATCCTAACCTGTATCCTATCCTCTATCCTATCCTATCCTCTATCCTATCCTATCCTCTATCCTATCCTATCCTCTATCATGTCCTATCCTCTTTCCTATCCTATCCTCTATCCTATCCTATCCTCTATCCTATCCTATCCTCTATCCTATCCTATTCTCTGTCCTATCCTATCCTTTATCCTATCCTATCCTCTCTCCAATCCTATACTCAATCCTATCCTATCCTCTATCCTATCCTATCCTCTACCCTATCCTATCGTGTATGCTATCGTATCCTCTATCCTATCATATCCTCTATCCTATCCTATCCTCTATCCTATCCTTTCCTCAACCCTAACCTATCCTCAATTCTATCCTACACTCCATCCTACCCTATCCGCTATCCTATCCTATATTATCCTATATCCTATCCAATCCTCTATCCTATCCTATCCTCTATCCTATCCTATCCTCTATCCTATCCTATCCTCTATCATGTCCTATCCTCTTAGCTATCCTATCCTCTATCCTATCCTATCCTCTATCCTATCCTATCCTCTATCCAATCCTATCCTGTCGTCTATCGTATCCTATTCTCTATCATATCCAATCCTATATAGTATCCTCTATCCTATCCTATCCTCTACCCTATCCTATCCTCTATCCTATCCTATCCTCTATCCTATCCTATCCTCTATCCTATCCTATCCTCTATCATGTCCTATCCTCTTTCCTATCCTATCCTCTATCCTATCCTATCCTCTATCCTATCCTATCCTCTATCCTATCCTATTCTCTGTCCTATCCTATCCTTTATCCTATCCTATCCTCTCTCCAATCCTATACTCAATCCTATCCTATCCTCTATCCTATCCTATCCTCTACCCTATCCTATCGTGTATGCTATCGTATCCTCTATCCTATCATATCCTCTATCCTATCCTATCCTCTATCCTATCCTTTCCTCAACCCTAACCTATCCTCAATTCTATCCTACACTCCATCCTACCCTATCCGCTATCCTATCCTATATTATCCTATATCCTATCCAATCCTCTTTCCTATCCTATCCTCTATCCTATCCTATCCTCTATCCTATCCTATCCTCTATCATGTCCTATCCTCTTACCTATCCTATCCTCTATCCTATCCTATCCTCTATCCTATCCTATCCTCTATCCAATCCTATCCTGTCGTCTATCGTATCCTATTCTCTATCATATCCAATCCTATATAGTATCCTCTATCCTATCCTATCCTCTACCCTATCCTATCCTCTATCCTATCCTATCCTCTATCCTACCCTATCCTCTATCCTATCCTATCCTCTATCCTATTCAATCCTATATCCTGTTCTCTATCCTATCCTATCCTCTATCCTATCCTCTATCGTATACTATCCTCTATCCTTTCCAATCCTATATCGTATCCTCTATCCTATCCTATCCTCTATCCTATCCTATCCTGTGTCCTATCCTATCCAATATCCTATCCTATCCTCTATAATATCCTATCCTCTATCCTATCCTATCCTCTATCCTATCCTATCCTCTATTATATCCTATCCTCTATCCTAGCCTATCCCCTATCCTATCCTATCCTCTATCCTATCCTATCCTCTATCCTATCCTATCCTCTATCCTATCCTATCCTCTATCCTATCCTATCCTCTATCCTATCCTATCATCTATCCTATCCTCTATCCTATCCTATTCTCTGTCCTATCCTATCCTTTATCCTATCCTATCCTCTCTCCAATCCTATACTCAATCCTATCCTATCCTCTATCCTATCCTATCCTCTAAACTATCCTATCGTGTATGCTATCGTATCCTCTATCCTATCATATCCTCTATCCTATCCTATCCTCTATCCTATCCTATCCTCAACCCTAACCTATCCTCAATTCTATCCTATACTCCATCCTATCCTATCCGCTATCCTATCCTATCCTCTATGCTATATTATCCTCTATCCTATCATATTCTCTATCCGATCCTATCCTCTATCCTATACTATCCTCTATCCTATCCAATCCTCTATCCGATCCTATCATCTATCCTATCCTATCCTCTATCCTATCCTATCACCTATCATATCCTATCCTCTATCCTATCCTATCCTCTATCCTATCCTATCCTCTATCCTATTCAATCCTATATCCTGTTCTCTATCCTATCCTATCCTCTATCCTATCCTCTATCGTATACTATCCTCTATCCTTTCCAATCCTATATCGTATCCTCTATCCTATCCTATCCTCTATCCTATCCTATCCTGTGTCCTATCCTATCCAATATCCTATCCTATCCTCTATAATATCCTATCCTCTATCCTATCCTATCCTCTATCCTATCCTATCCTCTATTATATCCTATCCTCTATCCTATCCTATCCTCTATCCTATCCTATCCTCTATCCTATCCTATCCTCTATGCTATACTATCCTCTATCCTATCCTATCCTCGATCCTATCCTATCCTCTATCCTATCCTATCCTCTATCCTAACCCATCCTCTATCCTACCCTATCCTCTATCCTATCCTATCCTCTATCCTATTCAATCCTATATCCTGTTCTCTATCCTATCCTATCCTCTATCCTATCCTCTATCGTATACTATCCTCTATCCTTTCCAATCCTATATCGTATCCTCTATCCTATCCTATCCTCTATCCTATCCTATCCTGTGTCCTATCCTATCCAATATCCTATCCTATCCTCTATAATATCCTATCCTCTATCCTATCCTATCCTCTATCCTATCCTATCCTCTATTATATCCTATCCTCTATCCTAGCCTATCCCCTATCCTATCCTATCCTCTATCCTATCCTATCCTCTATCCTATCCTATCCTCTATCCTATCCTATCCTCTATCCTATCCTATCCTCTATCCTATCCTATCATCTATCCTATCCTCTATCCTATCCTATTCTCTGTCCTATCCTATCCTTTATCCTATCCTATCCTCTCTCCAATCCTATACTCAATCCTATCCTATCCTCTATCCTATCCTATCCTCTAAACTATCCTATCGTGTATGCTATCGTATCCTCTATCCTATCATATCCTCTATCCTATCCTATCCTCTATCCTATCCTATCCTCAACCCTAACCTATCCTCAATTCTATCCTATACTCCATCCTATCCTATCCGCTATCCTATCCTATCCTCTATGCTATATTATCCTCTATCCTATCATATTCTCTATCCGATCCTATCCTCTATCCTATACTATCCTCTATCCTATCCAATCCTCTATCCGATCCTATCATCTATCCTATCCTATCCTCTATCCTATCCTATCACCTATCATATCCTATCCTCTATCCTATCCTATCCTCTATCCTATCCTATCCTCTATCCTATTCAATCCTATATCCTGTTCTCTATCCTATCCTATCCTCTATCCTATCCTCTATCGTATACTATCCTCTATCCTTTCCAATCCTATATCGTATCCTCTATCCTATCCTATCCTCTATCCTATCCTATCCTGTGTCCTATCCTATCCAATATCCTATCCTATCCTCTATAATATCCTATCCTCTATCCTATCCTATCCTCTATCCTATCCTATCCTCTATTATATCCTATCCTCTATCCTATCCTATCCTCTATCCTATCCTATCCTCTATCCTATCCTATCCTCTATGCTATACTATCCTCTATCCTATCCTATCCTCGATCCTATCCTATCCTCTATCCTATCCTATCCTCTATCCTAACCCATCCTCTATCCACCCTATCCTCTATCCTATCCTATCCTCTATCCTATCCTATCCTCTATCCTATCCTATCCTCTATCCTATCCTATCCTCTATCCTATCCTATTCTCTGTCCTATCCTATCCTTTATCCTATCCTATCCTCTATCCTATCCTATCCTCTACCCTATCCTATCGTGTATGCTATCGTATCCTCTATCCTATCATATCCTCTATCCTATCCTATCCTCTATCCTATCCTTTCCTCAACCCTAACCTATCCTCAATTCTATCCTATACTCCATCCTACCCTATCCGCTATCCTATCCTATATTATCCTCTATCCTATCCAATCCTCTATCCTATCCTATCCTCTATCCTATCCTATTCTCTATCCTATCCTATCCTCTATCATGTCCTATCCTCTTTCCTATCCTATCCTCTATCCTATCCTATCCTCTATCCTATCCTATCCTCTATCCTATCCTATCCTCTATCCAATCCTATCCTGTCGTCTATCGTATCCTATTCTCTATCATATCCAATCCTATATAGTATCCTCTATCCTATCCTATCCTCTATCCTATACTATCCTCTATCCTATCCTATCCTCTATGGTATCCTATCCTCTATCCTATCCTATCCTCTATCCTATCCTATCCTCTATCCTATCCTATCCTCTATGCTATACTATCCTCTATCCTATCCTATCCTCGATCCTATCCTATCTTCTATCCTATCCTATCCTCTATCCTATCCCATCCTCTATCCTAGCCTATCCTCTATCCTATCCTATCCTCTATCCTATCCTATCCTCTATCCTATCCTATCCTTTATCCTATCCTATCCTCTATCCTATCCCATCCTCTATCCTATCCTATCCTCTATCCTATCCTATTCTCTGTCCTATCCTATCCTTTATCCTATCCTATCCTCTCTCCAATCCTATACTCAATCCTATCCTATCCTCTATCCTATCCTATCCTCTACCCTATCCTATCGTGTATGCTATCGTATCCTCTATCCTATCATATCCTCTATCCTATCCTATCCTCTATCCTATCCTTTCCTCAACCCTAACCTATCCTCAATTCTATCCTATACTCCATCCTACCCTATCCGCTATCCTATCCTATATTATCCTCTATCCTATCCAATCCTCTATCCTATCCTATCCTCTATCCTATCCTATGCTCTATCCTATCCTATCCTCTATCATGTCCTATCCTCTTTCCTATCCTATCCTCTATCCTATCCTATCCTCTATCCTATTCTATCCTCTATCCTATCCTATCCTCTACCCTATACTATCCTCTATCCTATCCTATCCTCTATGGTATCCTATCCTCTATCCTATCCAATCCTATATCGTATCATCTATCCTATCCTATCCTCTATCCTATCCTATCCTCAATCCTATCCTATCCTCTATCCTATCCTATCCTCTACCCAATCCTATCGTGTATGCTATCGTATCCTCTATCCTATCATATCCTCTATCCTATCATATCCTCTATCCTATCCTATCCTCTATCCTATCCTATCCTCTATCCTATCCTATCCTCTATCCTATCCTATCCTCAACCCTAACCTATCCTCAATTCTATCCTATACTCCATCCTATCCTATCCGCTATCCTATCCTATCCTCTATGCTATATTATCCTCTATCCTATCATATCCTCTATCCGATCCTATCATCTATCCTATCCTATGCTCTATCCTATCCTATCCTCTATCATATACTATCCTTTATCCTATCCTATCCTCTATCCTATCCTATCCTCTATCCTATCCTATCCTCTATCATGTCCTATCCTCTATCCTATCCTATCCTCTATGCTATCCTGTCCTCTATCCTATCCAATCCTATATAATATTCTCTATCCTATCCTATCCGCTATCCTATCCTATCCTCTATCCTATCCAATCCTATATCGTATCCTGTATCCTATCCTATCCTCTACCCTATCCAATCCTATATCCTATACTCTATCCTATCCTATCCTCTATCGTATCCTATCCTCTATCCTATCCTATCCTCTAGCGTATCCTATCCTATATCCTATTCTATCCTCTATCCTAACCTATTCTCTATCCTATCCTCTATCCTATCCTATCCTCTATCGTCTACTGTCCTCTATCCTATCCAATACCCTATCCTATCCTCTATCGTATCCTATTCGATCCTCTATCCTATTCTCGGTCCGATCCTATCCTGTATCCTATCCTATCCTCTATCATGTCCTATCCTCTTTCCTATCCTATCCTCTATCCTATCCTATCCTCTATCCTATCCTATCCTCTATCCTATCCTATTCTCTGTCCTATCCTATCCTTTATCCTATCCTATCCTCTCTCCAATCCTATACTCAATCCTATCCTATCCTCTATCCTATCCTATCCTCTACCCTATCCTATCGTGTATGCTATCGTATCCTCTATCCTATCATATCCTCTATCCTATCCTATCCTCTATCCTATCCTTTCCTCAACCCTAACCTATCCTCAATTCTATCCTACACTCCATCCTACCCTATCCGCTATCCTATCCTATATTATCCTATATCCTATCCAATCCTCTATCCTATCCTATCCTCTATCCTATCCTATCCTCTATCCTATCCTATCCTCTATCATGTCCTATCCTCTTTCCTATCCTATCCTCTATCCTATCCTATCCTCTATCCTATCCTATCCTCTATCGTATCCTATCCTCTATCCTATCCTATCCTCTATCGTATCCTATCCTATATCCTATTCTATCCACTGTCCTAACCTATTCTCTATCCTATCCTCTATGCTATCCTATCCTCTATCGTCTACTGTCCTCTATCCTATCCAATACCCTATCCTATCCTCTATCGTATCCTATCCGATCCTCTATCCTATTCTCGGTCCGATCCCATCCTGTATCCTATCCTATCCTCTATCCTATCCTATCCTCTATCCTATTCTATACTCTTTCGTCTCCTATCCTCTATCCTATCCAATCCCCTATCCTATCCTATCCTCTATCCTATCCTATATTATCCTATATCCTATCCAATCCTCTATCCTATCCTATCCTCTATCCTATCCTATCCTCTACCCTATCCTATCGTGTATGCTATCGTATCCTCTATCCTATCATATCCTCTATCCTATCCTATCCTCTACCCTATCCTATCCTCTACCCTATACTATCCTCTATCCTATCCTATCCTCTATGCTATCCTGTCCTCTATCCTATCCAATCCTATATAATATTCCCTATCCTATCCTATCCGCTATCCTATCCTATCCTCTATCCTATCCAATCCTATATCGTATCCTGTATCCTATCCTATCCTCTACCCTATCCAATCCTATATCCTATACTCTATCCTATCCTCTATCGTATCCTATCCTCTATCCTATCCTATCCTCTACCCTATACTATCCTCTATTATATCCTATCCTCTATGCTATCCTGTCCTCTATCCTATCCAATCCTATATAATATTCTCTATCCTATCCTATCCGCTATCCTATCCTATCCTCTATCCTATCCAATCCTATATCGTATCCTGTATCCTATCCTATCCTCTACCCTATCCAATCCTATATCCTATACTCTATCCTATCCTCTATCGTATCCTATCCTCTACCCTATCCTATCCTCTACCCTATACTATCCTCTATCCTATCCTATCCTCTATGCTATCCTGTCCTCTATCCTATCCAATCCTATATAATATTCTCTATCCTATCCTATCCGCTATCCTATCCTATCCTCTATCCTATCCAATCCTATATCGTATCCTGTATCCTATCCTATCCTCTACCCTATCCAATCCTATATCCTATACTCTATCCTATCCTCTATCGTATCCTATCCTCTATCCTATCCTATCCTCTAGCGTATCCTATCCTATATCCTATTCTATCCTCTATCCTAACCTATTCTCTATCCTATCCTCTATCCTATCCTAACCTCTATCGTCTACTGTCCTCTATCCTATCCAATACCCTATCCTATCCTCTATCGTATCCTATCCGATCCTCTATCCTATTCTCGGTCCGATCCTATCCTGTATCCTATCCTATCCTCTATCCTATCCTATCCTCTATCCTATTCTATACTCTTTCGTCTCCTATCCTCTATCCTATCCAATCCCCTATCCTATCCTATCCTCTATCCTATCCTATCCTCTCTCCTATCCTATCCTCTATCCTATCCTATCCTCTGTCCTATCCTAACCTCTATCCTATTCTATTCTCTATCGTATCCTATCCTCTATCCTATCCAATACCCTATCCTATCCTCTATCGTCTCCTATCCGATCCCCTATCCTATCCTCGGTCCGAGCCTATCCTGTATCCTATCCTATCCTCTATCCTATCCTATCCCCTATCCTATTCTATACTCTATCGTCTCCTGTCGTCTATCCTATCCAATACCCTATCCTATCCTCTATCGTATCCCCATCCGATCCTCTATCCTATTCTCGGTCCGATCCTATCCTGTATCCTATCCTATCCTCTATCCTATCCTATCCTCTATCCTATTCTATACTCTTTCGTCTCCTATCCTCTATCCTATCCAATCCCCTATCCTATCCTATCCTCTATCCTATCCTATCCTCTATCCTATCCTATCCTCTATCCTATCCTATCCTCTGTCCTATCCTATTCTCTATCCTATGCTATTCTCTATCGTATCCTATCCTCTATCCTATCCTATCCTCAATCCTATCCTATCCTCTATCCTATCCTATCCTCTACCCTATCCTATCGTGTATGCTATCGTATCCTCTATCCTATCATATCCTCTATCCTATCCTATCCTCTATCCTATCCTATCCTCAACCCTAACCTATCCTCAATTCTATCCTATACTCCATCCTATCCTATCCGCTATCCTATCCTATCCTCTATGCTATATTATCCTCTATCCTATCATATCCTCTATCCTATCCTATCCTCTATCCTATCCTATCCTCTATTATATCCTATCCTCTATCCTATCCTATCCTCTATCCTATCCTATCCTCTATCCTATCCTATCCTCTATCCTATCCTATCCTCTATGCTATACTATCCTCTATCCTATCCTATCCTCGATCCTATCCTATCCTCTACCCTATCCTATCCTCTATCCTATCCAATCCTCTATCCTAGCCTATCCTCTATCCTATCCTATCCTCTATCCTATCCTATCCTCTATCCTATCCTATCCTTTATCCTATCCTATCCTCTATCCTATCCCATCCTCTATCCTATCCTATCCTCTATCCTATCCTATTCTCTGTCCTATCCTATCCTTTATCCTATCCTATCCTCTCTCCAATCCTATACTCAATCCTATCCTATCCTCTATCCTATCCTATCCTCTACCCTATCCTATCGTGTATGCTATCGTATCCTCTATCCTATCATATCCTCTATCCTATCCTATCCTCTATCCTATCCTTTCCTCAACCCTAACCTATCCTCAATTCTATCCTATACTCCATCCTACCCTATCCGCTATCCTATCCTATATTATCCACTATCCTATCCAATCCTCTATCCTATCCTATCCTCTATCCTATCCTATGCTCTATCCTATCCTATCATCTATCATGTCCTATCCTCTTTCCTATCCTATCCTCTATCCTATCCTATCCTCTATCCTATCCTATCCTCTATCCAATCCTATCCTGTCGTCTATCGTATTCTATTCTCTATCATATCCAATTCTATATAGTATCCTCTATCCTATCCTATCCTCTATCCTATACTATCCTCTATCCTATCCTATCCTCTATGGTATCCTATCCTCTATCGTATCCAATCCTATATCGTATCATCTATCCTATCCTATCCTCTATCCTATCCTATCCTCAATCCTATCCTATCCTCTATAGTATCCTATCCTCTACCCTATCCTATCGTGTATGCTACCGTATCCTCTATCCTATCATATCCTCTATCCTATCCTATCCTCTATCCTATCCTATCCTCAACCCTAACCTATCCTCAATTCTATCCTATACTCCATCCTATCCTATCCGCTATCCTATCCTATCCTCTATGCTATATTATCCTCTATCCTATCATATCCTCTATCCGATCCTATCCTGTATCCTATACTATCCACTATCCTATCCTATCCTCTATCCGATCCTATCATCTATCCTATCCTATCCTCTATCCTATCCTATCCTCTATCATATCCTATCCTCTATCCTATCCTATCCTCTATCCTATCCTATCCTCTATCCTATTCAATCCTATATCCTGTTCTCTATCCTATCCTATCCTCTATCCTATCCTCTATCGTATACTATC